>NC_059198.1:5244144-5431644 GCF_020615455.1 Coregonus clupeaformis | reverse complement strand
GAATTTCAGTGTCAGTTAGCTAGAGAGATCCACTTACGTCCGTAGAGATCCACTCACTGCCTGTCCGCAATATTAGCTGTGATTTCAATGAGAAGACTTCAACAACACTTTCAACAAAGTCGACTACGAAGGACTTCAAAATAACCGATGTAAGGGAACAATGTACACAGTAGGTCTAATGTTAGTGTGGTGGCTGTACATTTCAAGTATTTACTAGCTAGCTAACATTAGTCAGCTGAATTAAGTGCCAGTGATGAATAAACATATTTTAGCTAGCTAGCTACTTTGTGTGAAGCAGGATTTTAGGGGCTAGTTGTTGCAAGCTAGCTAACTTTGATCTTGTGAGTGTAGGGAAAAAACGTGTGATTAATATTGAAGCATAGAGGTGTTTTATGGAGACATAAAAAAATATTGTACTCAATATCCCTACACCCCAGTCTCCTCTGCTTCCTCCCAGGGAGGAGGAACACCCTAAACCCCTCGCTCCGGGACTCACAGGTCAGTCTTGGGGTGACCATGTTGGGATGACATTTTTTTAGTCTTTGGAAGATTATTTAAAAATGAACATTTTTAATAAATAACATGAGGTTATGGCATAACAGCTCAGTTAGAGTTGAGCAATTATCCATGTGTTGTTATTATAAAAAAGTATATATTTTTTATATTAATTAGGATCGCAATCAATGTGGCAACTTTGGTATTATCAAAACCCTCTGTAATTGTGTTTCTGTCAGACATGTTGTATACAGCACTGGGTCGTTGACCAGCAGTGGCTACCCTCCCCAGGACATGTTGCCCTCCTGTTCCTCCTCTGCTGTCTCTTCCTCAGTCGGGGCATACAAAGCTCCCCGTTACCCGGAGGACCCCCATGCACCTCCTCAAGAACCCTATCACAAGGGTCACCCCACGAACCCCCCTACTGCCCCCTTACATCCTAATGAGCCCCAGCTCTACCCACATATGCATTGCCACCCCCTGCACCCCAGTACGAGCAGCCCCCTCTGGCAGAACGGGACAGAGAGAAGGACAGGGACAGAGACCGGGACAGGGACTCAGGAGGGAGGTATGGTGCCAGTGGGATCGGCTCTAGAAGTGAATCTTACCAGGAGGCCAACTCTTCTTCAAAGTATTCCCACCACTCGCATCACTCAGAGTGAGAGTGAGGGGAGAGGGGCTAAAGACGGGACAACATGGGCTCCAGAGACCACTGCAGACACCGTAACCACCACTCACACAACCATAGCCGCAGCAGTAGCAGCAGAGCAGCCATGACTGGGACAGCAGGAACAGGGACAGAAATAGCGACTATTCCAACAGCTCCGATCCCACCACACCCCTCTGCTTCCCCCACTACACCCTCCCTCCCCTCCCCTCCCCCTGCCTCTGTGATAGCCCTGGACTGTGGCCAGGACAGCCCGGCCAAGCGCCATGTGTATCTAGGGCTGGGCGATATGGCCAAAATATAATTTACATTTTAGTCATTTAGCAGACGCTCTTATCCAGAGCGACTTACAGTTTTTTTTTTTTTTATACTGGTCCCCCGTGGGAATCAAACCCACAATCCTGGCATTGCAAGCGCCATGCTCTACCAACTGAGCTACACGGGGCCCAATATCATATCACTGTATTCGTATAATTTTTGATTGAATGTCGGTATTTTATGTTTCTGAATAATAATAAAGTTCTAAATATGCTTTATGGGTAGCGCAAGGCCCTAGGATGGCAACAAATTAATTCTAAGTGGTTTTAATGTTCTTTCTCCATTCTGATTGGTTTACTGTTCAACCAAACTTCAACCAAAAATAATAGAAGGACAAAACTGTCAGTAAAGTAATCCTATTTTTAGAACATTGCATAGGAATCTAAATCCTCTTTTGTAGCCTCTTACTCTGGTACTCGACCAATGGTTTCCGTTTGCATAGTTACAGTGGGGAAAAAAAGTATTTAGTCAGCCACCAATTGTGCAAGTTCTCCCACTTAAAAAGATGAGAGGCCTGTAATTTTCATCATAAGTTTTTTCTAATTTTGTCTGTCATAGTTGATGTGTACCTATGATGAAAATTACAGGCCTCTCTCATCTTTTTAAGTGGGAGAACTTGCACAATTGTTGGCTGACTAAATACTTTTTTTCCCCACTGTATATTAAACCACCCAGACAAATCAAAGATACAGTCATCCTTCTGAACTGAGCTGCAGGACAGGAATGAAACTGCTCAGAGAGGTTACAATGAGGCCATTGGTGATTTTAAAATAGAGTTCAATGGCTGTGATGGGAGAAAACTGAGGATGGATCAACAACACTGTAGTGACAATAATGACTTAAATGACAGAGTGAAAAGAATATATACAAAACAAGGCACTAAAGTAATACTGTACAACAACACGGCAAAGGAATACACTTTTTGTCCTAAATGCAAAGCCTAACAGTATGTTTGGAGCAAATCCAACACAACACATGACTGAGTAACTGCCTCCTTATTTTCAAGCATGGTTGTGGCTGCATCATGATATGGGTATGCTTGACATCGGGAAATACTGGGGAGTTTTTCAGGATGAAAAGAAACGGGATGGAGCTAAGCACATGCAAAATCCTAGAGGAAAACCTGCTTCAGTCTGCTTTACACCAGACACTGGGAGAGGAATTCACCTTTCAGTATGACAATAACCTACAACATAAGACCAAATCTACACTGGAGTTGCTTACGAAGAAGACAGTGAATGTTCCTGTGTGGTAAACTACAGTTTAGACTTAAATCTGCTTGAAAATCTATGGCAAGACTTTAAAAATAGCTGTCTAGCCATGATCCCCACCATCTTGACAGAGCTTGAAGAATTATGACAATAATAATGGGACAATAATCCAGGTGTATAACGCTCTTAGACACTTACCCAAGAAGAATCACTGCTGTAATCGCTGCCAAAGTTGTTTCTTACATGTATTGATTCAGGGAGCTGAATACTTATGCAACGACTAGATTTTAGTTATTTAATTTCCATCAATCTTTTAAAAAGACATTTTTTTCTTCCACTTTGACATTATCGAGTATTTTGTGTAGATTGTTGATAAAAATGAAATCTATTTTAATCCCACTTTGTAACAATACAATGTGAAGAACTCCAAGGGGTATGAATACTTTTGCAAGGCACTGTAAGACAAAATAAACATGACACAGTGTGTGACTGATAAATTAGAGCAGGAAATGAAGAAATTGATTCAAATGCTGGAAGTGAATGCTAGAATTGAACAAATACAGTGGGGGAAAAAAGTATTTAGTCTGCCACCAATTGTGCAAGTTCTCCCACTTAAAAAGATGAGAGAGGCCTGTAATTTTCATCATAGGTACACGTCAACTATGACAGACAAAATGAGGAAAAAAAATCCAGAAAATCACATTGTAGGATTTTTTATGAATTTATTTGCAAATTATGGTGGAAAATAAGTATTTGGTGACCTACAAACAAGCAAGATTTCTGGCTCTCACAGACCTGATTGTTGACAAAAAATGTCAATTAAATACATTTTAATCCCACTTTGTAACACAATAAAATGTGAAGAAATTAGTACTTTTGCAAGGCCTCTATAAATTAAAAATAAAATAAAAATATATTTCCTTGACAGAATTATTATTCTCCTATTTGACTGTATACATTTTCTGACTTCAATTGCAGTTCTTACTTTCACCACTAGGAGTAGTTGCCACTAGGGGGTCTTTACTCCCAAACTTGTTGACTTGTTGCTCTTGCAAGCAAACTTACTCTCTGTTAACTAAAGGTAGCAGCAGAGACTGAAGAGGAAGTAGGACACCCCACTCACAGTTTTTTCGGGACACATTATTTTCACGCCACTTCGATTACTAAGGGATTTTATACAATAACAAGTCTTTAAGGTGGAGTTTCTACACATTGAAAACGGCAAAGGACTACATCTACATCCCAGAACTTCAGAGAGCAGTGTTGAGAAGACTGGGCTCTCAGCTGGGGCTACCAAGGAGAATGATCCTGAGATCAGATGACCCAAGACTCCCTAAAGTGCCACCACCAACTACGGCTGAGCTGCTACAACTTTGAGGAGATGTTGCCACGCAACACCGGAAGCAGTTAGCACACCTTTAAGACTTGGTGGCTCCCAGGAAGTGTGAAAACCTACAGAGTACTCAGAAATGTTGTTGAACGAGGGGGGCCTACAACCAAACTTATAAATAATTTGTAAATAAGGGAAGTTTGTGTGGGCAACAATAAATTGGTGTGAGAAACAATATCTGTGAATTCTTTATCTAGCATATAGAAATCATTATTGTACTTTTGGAATGGTTTTAGTGTCATTTACTAAACTGCTATTTTTATGGATATCTATGCTCCTGGCAGTTTTAACTTCAAATTAGCAGACCTACAGGAGGGTAGATATCCAGGAAGATGGATGGACTACCCTGTTGTAAATACAGTACAAAACAAGTCGGTCTGATTACACAGATCAAGTTAAATAGAGGTTTATTAGGGAGATAAACAAGAATACAAGGTAGTCTCTGTAACCTTCTCAGCACAGTGTTAGGAAAACATTCTGATAAAGTCCTGAACTGGTAAACTACTAAACTGATATCACCCAGACCATAAAAATAATTGCTAAGAAACGACACACAAAGATGCCACCAAATGGAATATTTTTCCTAATTGGGATCCAAATGAAGAATAAAGTACAGCATTGTCGTGGAAAGTGTTCAAGTGTTATGTAAAAATACTAGGTAATAATAAATAGAATAGTGGTGTGGTGAAATGGCAGCAGTTGTGTGTTATAAGGTGCATGAGTATTTGGATTGAAGTAGTTAGCAGTCTGTGAACTTGGAGCTGGACAGTAAATGGTAGAACAGTTGTACATGTTGTTGTGGGCTTTCTTGTGACAGTTCTGGAAGTTGATTTACTGTACTGTCTTCCGGAGTGAGGAAATCAGAGCTCCACAGCCTAGAGATTACCACTTGGTTCTTGTCCCAGGGATCCATACTGTCTTTATGCTGCAAGCCTGTACTCCTTGTGATCGGTGCCTGGATCCTGCAGGTCGGCCAATGGCAAAATGTAATTTCTGGTAGACCGGACAAGTTGCAAAATCCCCTCCTCCAGGCAAAAATTTCAATGTGTGCCATCCTGCTCACACATCTGTCCGGGCCCTGACCGCAGCACTTCCTCTCAAGGTCAGTGGCCATCTCCTGGCAATTCAGGCAGTTGCACCAGCAGGGCTGTCCTCAGTCTGGGATGTCTGGAGATCTTGGGATAGCTTACCCCGAATGAGGACTGCGACTCTTCAAAACGGGAACTTATAAAAAATAACATACAAATTACACTGTTAGGAATGTATTGTAATGTCCAGTACATAGTCTACTATGTATGTATAACGGATAATGGTTTTCATGCAGAAGGATCGAGTGACACATTTCTACAATCAATACAAAACAGCTTGATAACCAATGTAGCTAATGAAATGACCACTTGTAGATACCAAATAAAATGCAGTAGCTAGTTGTTCTTCTATGATTAGGGTACATCATACTCATACCAATTTGTTTGACATTGGTACAAATGTATCACCGCTTGTCTATTTCACAAAGGTATGTTCAAATTTTTTTGGTAGCTAATTAGCTTGCTAGTCTAACTAGGTAGCTATAGCTAAGGACTAACACAAATATCTGGATTGGTCTGACTGTCTCTATTACGGAGGGGACCTGAAAATGGGTGGACGGCACAAACCTGACTACCCTCTAAGAGACTACTGCTCTAATAACACTGACCACAGCGTCAGGACTAGGACTGATTCTCTGTGTTGTTCATCATCTAGGTTCTGAGAGAGTGGCCAGTCTAACTCTGTGTTGTTTCTACTGCAGATATTGTGGGAATGGACAGCCTGTAAATCATACATCTGAGAACTGTTGGGATTTTAGAAAAAGCCCATAAGGCCAAGGAATATGGGGAGACTTGCGATGTAACTGCAGAAAAATATGGATCTGTGAGAAATAGGCATTCTCTGCACTGCTGTTTAATAATAACCTATCTACTATCTGTTAACGACAGTCTGAAAAAGACTGTTGTGATTTGTAGAATGGTACTCTGAACTAGAGGTAGGAGAGAAACGCACGCTAGCGCACTCACATAAACACACACACAAACAGACAAACTTCACACATATGTATCATTCAATAGCTACTGTCAATCAATCACTGTTAAGTTTGGCAGTTATACAATTTATTTGAAATTACTGTATATGTTAATATGATATGTTTGATGCATGTGCTTTAATCAAGCTGTACATAAACACTGTGCACTTTCTGCTCATTCAAGAAATAATTGAACCAATTGTTATGAACCCAATAACTAGCATATGGATATTGTTGCACTCTCTTAGTCTAGGGGTCCTAGGTCTAGTTACATGGCCTGTAACCTGAAGGAATGTGTGCATTTATGTGAGAAATCAGTGTTTGAGGACTGTGTTGGATGTGCCCAGGAGACAGCAACTTACCGAGTTCAGGGCCAGCACCATCTTGACCTCTTGGTCGTCCAAGCGGGTTATTAGTTGTTCAGATGGTGACGAAATTAAACATATAAAACGGAAAACTACAGCCATGCCCAAACTAAAGACTCAAAACCAAATGAAAGGCCTCATGGCCACCAAACAATCCAGCAGCCTCATGCCTCTGCAAGCTGGGACACTGACAGACCATCACCTTAACTGACAGCACCTGATGCGCTTCACATCAAGCAGGCTCAGCACCTGGACAAGGTTGCTGCTGCCCCCCTGGGGAAATGGAGTGTGGAAGTGTAGTCTTATGGCCAGGGTATAGAAGCTGTTTAGGACTCTTTGTCTGAGCCTTGATGCACCGAACAGTCCATGTCTCGGCGGGCTGGAGTGGTCCTCCCGAGTGGCGCAGTGGTCTAAGGCACTGCTTCGCAGTGCTAGCTGTGCCACTAGTATCTCAGTTAGTAGAGCATGGTGTTTGCAACACCGGGGTTGTGGGTTTGATTCCCACGGGGGGCCACTGGATGGCTGGGAGCTCGCCCCCAGTGAAAATCCCAGATCAGGATGCTCTCCATGGAGCAGCTGTAAAAAGTTCCTGGGATTTTCTTTTTTTCCTCTCCTTTCCTCTCTTCTCCTCCTCAACTCTCCCATCCTTCCTTTCCTTTCCACCCCTTCTCTTCTCTCCCCTAATCGTCTCCTTTACTCCCCTCATCCTTCCCTTTCTCTCCATTCCTCTCCTTTCCCTCAGAAGCCCCCATTAGAGATCCACTCTACCAGTCGATGCTGTATCAGAGCATCAACTTAGGCCGATTTTTGTCTGAGCGAATGGTCGGGGAGCCAGAAAATAATTATAATATTTTGTACACTGCAAATTGACCACAACTAAGCCCCCAAAAAGATTGTATTTGAAAATAACAATAATTTCATATCTTGATTACATTGAGACAAGATCATGTCTCTCGCGGGCCAGTTTTGTACACCTGTTGACAAAGCAAAAACAGGTTGTTAGAAATGTTTGCAAATGTATTAAAAATAAAAAAAACAGAAATACCTTATTTACATGAGTGTTCAGACTCTTTGTTATGAGACAGGTGCATCCTGTTTCCATTGATCATCCTTCAGATGTTTCTACAACTTGATTGGAGTCCACCTGTGGTAAATTAAATTGATTGGACATGATTTGGAAAGGCACACACCTGTCTATTTTACATTTTAGTCATTTAGCTCTTATCCAGAGCGACATACAGTTAGTGAGTGCACACATTTTTCATACTTTCTCGATGTAGTTTCTCTGTGTTTTGGTTTAAATATTGACAAATCTCTAAATATATTAAGACTAATCACACAGATACACAGAGAGAACCCCCCCCACACACACACACCCTCACCCACCCACGCTAATATTAGGCAGGTGCCACGCGTCCCCCACTCTCCCTGTCACGGTTTCGGCCGAGGCTGCCTCTCTTCCTTGTTCGGGCAGGCTTCGGCGTTCGTTGTCTCCGGAATACTAGCTGCCACCGTTGTATGTTTCATGTTCGTTTGCTTTTGTCTGTTTGTTGTGACACCTGTTCTCGTTTAGCATAATTAGTGTCCTATAAGTTTCTCGTTGTGTTTGTCTAGTGTTGTGTGTGATTGATTTATGTCTGTCGTGTGTAGTGCTTGTGTACTGCTATTTCGCTCGGTTGAGCTTCACTCCACTGCGTTGGAGCATTTACGCACATGTTTAGTGCGCCTTTATTTTTGTCGCCTTCGTGCGTAGTTTCGCCTTCGGGCAAGTGTGTTCGTATTTTCCTTGTTGGAAAGTTAACTAAAGTCTTTTGGACTATACTTCGGTGTCCTGCGCTTGATTCCACCACTACACCCACCTACAGCACTCTTGACAGAATCACACACCTTCAAGAATGGAATCAGCAGGAGCCGCAGCAGCCCAGGCGACGCTGGAGGACAAGGTCCGGGAACAAAGTGACCAGATCCTGCAGATGGGGACCGCACTGCAGGAGGTGATCACCACCATCCGAGGCTGGGGGACTCCTCCACCGCCATCCTCCCCGCCAGCACCATCGGCCAGTCAGCCCATTCCTGCTCCGGAACCCCGAGGAGTTCGACTCTCGCTCCCGAGGGCCTACGATGGGACCGCGGCCGGGTGTCAGGGATTCCTTCTCCAGGAGGAACTGTACCTGGCCACCGTGCACCCGGCGCCCTCGGGACATGAGAGCGTGTCCGCCCTGATCTCCTGCCTTTCCGGGAAGGCGTTGGAATGGGCCAACGCGGAGTGGACGAGGATCGACGCGGATACCATCACCTACGACGAGTTCTCCTGCCGCTTCAGGGCGGTGTTTGACCATCCCCCGGAGGGGAAAGCGGCGGGGGAGCGTCTGGTCTTCCTCCGGCAGAGGAGGAGGAGTGCCCAGGAGTTCGCCCTCGAATTCCGTACTCTAGCGGCAGATGCAGGGTGGAATGAGCGGGCTCACATCGATCACTACAGATGTGGTCTTCGCGAGGACGTCCGTCGGGAGCTGGCCTGTAGGGACACCAGCCTCTCGTTCGACCAGTTGGTCGACATGTCCATCAGGCTGGATAACCTGCTAGCTACCCGCGGACGTTCCGAGGGGGGTCCGTCCATTCCACCCTCCAGCGCCTCCGAGCCGTGCCCCATGGAGCTCGGGGGCGCTGGCGCTAGAGAGAGGAGGGGTCGGCTCACGAGGGGGTCCATCTCCTGCACCAACTGTGGTCGGGGAGGACACACCGCGGCTAGGTGCTGGGGATGGCCTCCTAGGGGAGAGGACGACAGGTCCCGCACTGGGGATTCCTTCCAGGTGAGTAGGCGCCCCACTCACCCAGAGCTCTCTGTTGCACATTTTTGTATACCTGTGCGTTTTCCACAGGTAGCACCTCATTCCCAGCATAAGGCGCTGGTAGATTCAGGCGCGGCTGGGAATTTTGTTGATAAGAAGTTTTGTTTAGCTTTAGGGATTCCCCTTCTTCCTGTTGATGTCCCTTTCCCCGTTCATGCCCTAGATAGCCGTCCTTTGGGTGCGGGCTTAATCAGGGAGGTCACTGCGCCACTTAGGATGCGTGCGCAGGGGGGTCATCAGGAGATGATTCAGTTATTTCTGATTGACTCGCCTGCGTATCCGGTGGTGCTGGGCATGCCCTGGTTGAGTACCCATAACCCATCTATTTCGTGGCAGGAGAGGGCTCTGATGGAGTGGTCTGCCCAGTGTGTGGGTCGATGTTTGGGCATTTCCGTAGGGCTACCTCGGTGGAGAGTCCAAACCAGGTGCCCGCATTGCACGTTCCCCCTGAGTATGGGGATTTGGCTATTGCGTTTAGTAAGTCGAGGGCGACGCAGTTGCCGCCCCATAGGCAGGGAGATTGTGCGATAGACCTCCAGGCAGGAGCTGCGCTCCCACGGAGCCATGTGTATCCTCTGTCTCAGGAGGAGAAGAAAGCTATGGAGACTTACATAGACGAATCTCTGAGACAAGGATACATACGGCCTTCCACTTCCCCCGCGTCCTCGAGTTTCTTTTTTGTGAAGAAAAAGGATGGTGGTTTACGCCCGTGCATCGATTACCGTGGTCTCAATCAGATCACGGTGAAGTACAGTTATCCACTCCCGCTGATTGCGACCATGACTGAGTCATTGCATGGGGCGCGTTTCTTCACTAAATTAGATCTCAGGAGCGCGTACAACTTGGTGCGCATCAGGGAGGGCGATGAATGGAAGACAGCCTTTAGTACCACCTCGGGCCATTACGAGTATCTTGTCATGCCATACGGGTTGATGAACGCTCCGTCAGTTTTCCAATCATTCGTGGATGAGATCTTCAGGGACATGCAGGGGCAGGGGGTGGTTGTGTACATAGATGACATTCTCGTGTACTCGCCTACCCATGTCGAGCATGTGGCCCTGGTGCGCAGAGTGTTGTGGAGGCTGGTGGAGCACGACCTGTATGTTAAGGCAGAGAAGTGTCTGTTTTTCCAGGAGTCGGTCTCCTTTTTGGGGTATCAGTTGTCTGCGTCAGGGGTGAAGATGGAGGTAGACCGGGTGTCAGCCGTGCGTAATTGGCAAACCCCAACCACTGTGAAGGTGGTGCAGCAGTTTTTGGGGTTTGCGAATTGCTACCGGAGGTTTATCCGGGGTTTTGGACAGGTGGCAGCTCCCATCACGTCTCTTTTGAAGGGGGGTCCGGTGCGTCTGCAGTGGTCGGCCGAGGCGGACAGGGCGTTTGGGAGACTGAAGGACCTGTTTACCTCGGCCCCGGTGCTGGCGCATCCGGATCCCTCTTTGCCATTTCAGGTAGAGGTGGACGCGTCTGAGGCCGGTATAGGAGCCGTGCTTTCACAACGGTCAGGCGCGCCACCTAAACTCCGCCCCTGTGCTTTTTATTCTAAGAAGCTCAGTCCGGCGGAGCGAAACTATGACGTAGGGGACAGGGAGCTGTTAGCCGTGGTACAGGCCCTAAAGGTGTGGAGGCACTGGCTTGAGGGGGCTCAACACCCTTTCCTCATTTTGACGGACCACCGTAACCTGGAGTACATCCGGGCAGCGAGGAGGCTGAACCCTCGTCAGGCAAGATGGAATATGTTTTTGACCCGGTTTACATTTAAGATCACGTACATCCCTGGGTCACAGAACGGTAAGGCAGATGCACTGTCTCGGCGGTATGCCGAAGCACTATTCACCCATGTGTTCCGGCACTACGGGGTGCCCGAGGATATTGTGTCTGATCGAGGTTCCCCAATTTACTTCCAGGGTCTGGAGAGCCTTTATGGAGCGGTTGGGGGTCTCGGTGAGCCTCACCTCGGGTTACCACCCGGAGAGTAATGGGCAGGTGGAACGCGTGAACCAGGATGTGGGTAGGTTTCTTAGAACATACTGCCAGGACCGGCCGGAGGAGTGGGCAAGGTACGTTCCCTGGGCCGAGATGGCCCAGAATTCCCTACGCCATTCCTCCACTAACCTAACCCCTTTCCAATGTGTGTTAGGTTACCAGCCGGTTCTGGCACCTTGGCAGCAGAGCCAGATCGAGGCTCCTGCGGTGGATGAGTGGGTGCGGCGCTCGGAGGAGACATGGAACGCTGCACACGTCCACCTGCAGCGGGCCCTCCGACGTCATAAGGCGAGCGCCGATCTCCACCGCAGTGAGGGACCGGTGTACGCACCTGGTGATCGAGTCTGGCTCTCTACCAGAAACCTGCCCCTCCGCCTGCCCTGTCGGAAACTGGGTCGGCGGTTTGTAGGGCCATTTAAGGTCCTGAGAAGGTTGAACGAGGTGTGTTACAAATTACAACTACCTGTTGAATATAAAAGTATTAACCCCTCGTTCCATGTGTCCCTTCTCAGGCCGGTGGTAGCTGGCCCACTCCAAGAAAGTGAGATCAGGGAGACTCCTCCGCCCCCATTGGACATCGAGGGGCACCGGCGTACTCCGTGAGGTCCATCTTGGATTCGAGACGTCGGATGGGGGGGTCTCCAATATCTAGTGGAGTGGGAGGGTACGGTCCGGAGGAACGGTGCTGGGTGCCGAGGAGAGACATTTTGGACCCGTCTCTCCTGACGGAATTCCATCGTGGGCACCCGACGCACCCTGCTCCGCGTCCTCCGGGTCGTCCCCGAGGCCGGAGTCAGCGCACGTCTGGAGCCGCGCGTCAAGGGGGGGGCACTGTCACGGTTTCGGCCGAGGCTGCCTCTCTTCCTTGTTCGGGCAGGCTTCGGCGTTCATTGTCTCCGGAATACTAGCTGCCACCGTTGTATGTTTCATGTTCGTTTGCTTTTGTCTGTTTGTTGTGACACCTGTTCTCGTTTAGCGTAATTAGTGTCCTATAAGTTTCTCGTTGTGTTTGTCTAGTGTTGTGTGTGATTGATTTATGTCTGTCGTGTGTAGTGCTTGTGTACTGCTATTTCGCTCGGTTGAGCTTCACTCCACTGCGTTGGAGCATTTACGCACATGTTTAGTGCGCCTTTATTTTTGTCGCCTTCGTGCGTAGTTTCGCCTTCGGGCAAGTGTGTTCGTATTTTCCTTGTTGGAAAGTTAACTAAAGTCTTTTGGACTATACTTCGGTGTCCTGCGCTTGATTCCACCACTACACCCACCTACAGCACTCTTGACACTCCCTTCATTAACCATCCCTGTTGTCTTTGTAGTTTGTGTTTGTGTTGATGTATCTGGAGACCCAGTCCTCTTTGTGGTCCTATGGCTTTAACTATGCTGATTTAAAAACTGCTTTAAGATCAGGGCCTTTTATCTGTCCAGATGAAAGGAGAGGCAGCTGAATAAAACAGAATACATTAGACAGGTACAGTATTCACATGGAGGGGCTGTGAAACTGAGTGGAGAGAGGTGTAACGCACACATGCACACGCACACGCACACACAGAGGAAAGAGGTGTCAGGTGAGGCGATCAAATAGTACCTGGGTTTAAATCTGGTTTGTCACAAATACTTCATCTGTGCTTGATTGAGCATGCCTGGCGCAATGGAACCAATGGAATAGACCAAAACGTGCAACTGGACTGCAGCCGGGCAGGCTCAATAAAATGCTCAAAGTATTTTAAGGGGAGAAAATACTATTTGAACCCAGGTGTAATATGTCTAGCAGAGGAGAGGCTGCAGTGTTAGCCACTTGGCTTGATGGACAGGGAGGAGAGCAGATCAAACAACTTGTTCCTTCATGAAGGTAGTAGGAACAGGTGGCAAACAAGAGACCACTCTGTTCAGCATTCAAAAGCCCTATACCTGATCTTTGAACCTTCAGTTGGATGTAACGTTTATATCAAATATACTGTATTTAAATGACGGTAGTATTTCTGTATGTACAGTGCATTCGGAAAGTATTCAGACCCCTTGACTTTTTCCACATTTTGTTACGTTTACAGCCTTATTCTAAAATTGATAAAATATTTTTTTTTTCTACACTCAATACCCCATAATGACAAAGTCAAAACTGGTTTTTAGAAATTTTTGCATATTTATAAACCATAAAAAACCCTAGATGGGTCTAGTTTCTAGAGAGATGGCTAGAGAGATGGGTCTAGTTTCTAGAGATATGGCTAGAGAGATGGGTTTAGTTTATAGAGATATGGCTAGAGAGATGGGTCTAGTTTCTAGAGAGATGGCTAGAGAGATGGGTTTAGTTTCTAGAGATAGGACTAGAGAGATGGGTCTAGTTTCTAGAGATAGGACTAGAGAGATGGGTCTAGTTTATAGAGATATGGCTAGAGAGATGGGTCTAGTTTCTAGAGAGATGGCTAGAGAGATGGGTTTAGTTTCTAGAGATAGGACTAGAGAGATGGGTCTAGTTTCTAGAGATAGGACTAGAGAGATGGGTCTAGTTTATAGAGATATGGCTAGAGAGATGGGTCTAGTTTCTAGAGATATGACTAGAGAGATGGGTCTAATTTCTAGAGAGATGGGCCCGTGTAGCTCAGTTGGTAGAGCATGGCGCTTGCAACGCCAGGGTTGTGGGTTCGTTTCCCACGGGGGGCCAGTATGAAAATGTATGCACTCACTAACTGTAAGTCGTTCTGGATAAGAGCGTCTGCTAAATGACTAAAATGTAAATCTAAAAATATTTGCTATGAGACTTGAAATTGAGCTCAGGTGCGTCCTGTTTCCATTGATCATCCTTGAGATGTTTCTACAACTTGATTGGAGTCCACCTCTGGTAAATTCAATTGATTGGACATGATTTGGAAAGGCACACACCTGTCTATATAAGGTCCCACAGTTGACAGTGCATGTCAGTGCAAAAACCAAGCCATGAGGTCGAAGGAATTGTCCGTAGAGCTCTGAGACAGGATTGTGTCGAGGCACATATCTAGGGAAGGGTACCAAAACATTTCTACAGCATTGAAGGTCCCCAAGAACATAGTGGCCTCCATAATTCTTAAATGGAACAAGTTTGGAACCACCAAGACTCTTCCTAGAGCTGGCCGCCCGGCCAAACTAAGAAATCGGGGGAGAAGGGCCTTGGTCAGGGAGGTGACCAAGAACCCGATGGTTACTTTAACAGAGCTTCAGAGTTCCTCTGTGGAGATGGGAGAACCTTCCAGAAGGACAACCATCTCTGCAGCACTCCACCAATCAGGCCTTTATGGTAGAGTGGCCAGACAGAAGCCACTCCTTAGTAAAAGGCAAATGACAGCCCGCTTGGAGTTTGCCAAAAGGCACCTAAAGGACTCTCAGACCATGAGAAACAACATTCTCTGGTCTGATGAAACCAAGATTGAATTCTTTGGCCTGAATGCCAAGCGTCACGTCTGGAGGAAACCTGGCACCATCCCTACGGTGAAGCATGGTGGTGGCAGCATCATGCTGTGGGGATGTTTTTCAGTGGCAGGGACTGGGAGACTAGTCAGGATTGAGGGAAAGATGAACAGAGCAAAGTACAGAGAGATCCTTGATGAAAACTTGCTCCAGAGCGCTCAGGACTTCAGACTGGGGCGACGGTTCACCTTCCAACAGGACAACGACCCTAAGCACACAGCCAAGACAACGCAGGAGTGGTTTCGGGACAAGTCTCTGAATGTCCTTGAGTGGCCCAGCCAGAGCCCGGACTTGAAAAAGATCGAACATCTCTGGAGAGACCTGAAAAGAGCTGTGCAGCGACGCTCCCCATCCAACCTGACAGAGCTTGAGAGAATCTGCAGAGAACAATGGGAGAAACTCCCCAAATACAGGTGTGCCAAGCATGTAGCATCATACCCAAGAAGACTTGAGGCTGTAATCACTGCCAAAGGTGCTTCAACAAAGTACTGAGTAAAGGGTCTGAATACTTATGTAAATTTGATATTACCTTTTTTTATGGCCAGGGTACCGCCTGCCGGACAGGAGCATTTGCAAAAAATTCTAAAAACCTGTTTTTGCTTTGTCATTATGGGGTATTGTGTGTAGATTGATGAGGGAAAAAAACAATTTAATCAATTTTAGAATAAGGCTGTAATCTAACAAAATGTGGAAAAAGTCAAGGGGTCTGAATACTTTCTGAATGCACTGTAAGTGTTTCAGCATGAAATATCCTTTATTACATTTTTTACTAACTTCATTTTGCTATGTCAATATGTATTTGTTGTCAATGTTTTGGCGTTAAACTGATGGCATTTGTCAATAAAGTCAATAGTTGGAAGTTGGAGTTGCAGAGTTAATTTTATTTATGTGTTTAACCTTTATTTTATCAGGGAGTCGTACAGATGAGTCCTGAATTACAGCAATTATAGAAAATACATACATCAAAATAGAAATACAAAATGCAGAAATAAAGAAAGAAATACACGGTCATAAAAAACAAACACATTCTTTAGTAATAAGGTTTTCAATCAGCTTTCTGAATTGCCCTAGAGGCACCAAAACATCAAATTTAATAACCTTTTGAAGATTGTTACACAAATAAGGTGCAAGAAAACTAAAAGCTGATTTACCTAACTCAGTAGAGACCAAAGCAATTTCCAGAGTTAGCCATCCCTGAGACCGGTTGTGGTAACATATGTCTAAAGTTTAGTAATGATGTTTGGTACAGTACAACTTTTTGTAAAAGGGCTTTATACTGTATATGAAAACATAGCAATGTATCAACTTATGTGACATCAAAGAAGGCCAACCAACTTTATGGTAGAGAATGCAGTGATGAGTACTAAAACTGCCGCCAGTAATAAAGCACAGTGTGCTATGATAAACTGCATGTAACGGCTTTAATGAAGTGGCAGCTGCGTTCATATAGATGATGTGGCCATAGTCTAGGACCGATAGGAACGTCGACTGAATAACCTGCTTTCTACTATTTAGCGAGAGGCAGGACCTATTTCTTTAGAAGAAACCCATTTCTATTCTCAGCTTCTTAACTAACTCATCAATATGCTTTCTAAAAGACATATTTTCATTTATACAGATATGCCCAGATATTTGTAAGCAGGGACACAATCCATATGGACACCATCCAAAGTACATATGCTTACATAATCAGAGTTATTTTTATGCACTCTAGAGAACAACATATACTTAGTTTTACCTGCATTCAGTACTAATTTCAGGTCAATAAAGTTTTTCTGTAATACAATGAAGGCAGACCGTAGTTCAGATGGAGCCTGGTCAACCCTGGGGGCAATAGCATACACAACAGTATCATCGGCATACAAGTGCAGGTTACAATATTCTACAGACAAGTCAATATTGTTAATGTAAACAGTAAATAGTACAGGACCCAGAACTGACCCCTGCAGGAAACCTTTCGTAATATCCAGCAAACCGGATTTAACACCATCAGTAGATATACATTGAGTTCTATCTGTCAAGTAATTTTTAAACCAGTTACATGCAGCCTGGTCTAGGCCAATCGATGAAAGCCTCTGAATTAGCAGTGAGTGATCAACCGTATCGAAGCCTTTGACAGGTCAATGAAGAGGGCAGCACAATGTTGCTTTTTATCCATACATTTAACCTCATCATTTATAACTAGGGATGCAGCAGAGATAGTGCTATGACCTGGTCTAAAATCTGACTGACGTACATTTAGAATACATTTCAAAGATAAGAATGAACTTAGCTGAGAATTAATCAAGGATTCTCATATTTTAGCTAGGCAAGAAAGTTTAGAAATAGGGTGATAATTATTTAGGTCACAACGATCACCACCTTTGTGAATGGGGAGTACATGGGCCGCCTTCCAAACCTTGGGGATATAGATATAATCGTCAGGTAAAAAATATGGGTTAATGATTCAGCAATCAGGGGGGCAGAGAACTGCAGCAAAAATGGATCAAGCACATCAGCCCCAGTGTTTTTTTTTTACATCAATCTTAAGCAAGGCACATTACAGGTAGTAAATTGTTGAAATGAAAACAAAGATTTAGAAGAAGTTGGCGGGTTAACCGTCAAGACAGCTAGAGGCTGGCAGAGGGAAGTGCAGTCGGTTGACTGACCAGGGTCAATTAAACCACAGTTTCTCTCAAATAAAAAGCCTGCCGAGATAAAATGATGATTAAAAACATCACTTATCCTATTCTTCTCAGTTATGATGCCAGAGTCAGAGAGAACTTGCTTAGTCAGGGAAGAAGAGAAATTTGCACTCATCAGTGCATTTACCGTTTTCCAAAATTTAGAAGGATCTCCAGTAGAGTCAGAGATAGAGCTTAAAAAGTAGCTTGAGTTAGTTTTCTTAATCGAGATACTACATCTGTTTCTCAATTGTCTGAAAGATTGCCAGTCCACTACAGAGTCAGTTTTCCTTGCTTTGGCCCAGGCCTGATTTCTCATCTGAATGAGCTCAGATACTGTAGCTCCGAAGAAAACCAAGGGTTAGATCTATCTTTGACTCTGAATTGAAAACAATGCCATTATTGATTAAATGCGTTTTTAAATTATTAATTAGGCTATTTTCTCTTGAACCATATGGTCTAGCTACTAGAATTTCATGGACAATATGGACACAGATATAATATAGATGTAGGATCTTAATTTCATCACCCGGTTGCAGGAAAACCTTCCTGCAATGCATTAAATATAAAACTTGTAGCGTATTTGAGGTTTAAAAAGGCTTCTGAAGTTTGTAATTTCCACTCTGAAATTTCAGACTTGATTTTCCCTTACAAAAAATGTACTGTATCAACCCCTACAAAAATTTTCATTCATTATAATCCACATAATAATTCACATTTCCTGTTGCTGCAGGATTATTTTCCTGCTGTAGCAAAATTAAAGTGGAATTGACAGCATTTTTTGCAACATTAAATTATTATTAATATCTGTTCATAAACAACCACAGGAAGAATATGACACCTTATTTTACATTTTCTGACAAGCGAGCACTTAGATATGGTAATTTTCATGTGTTCATAAATTCATAGAATGTTTGGGAATTACGTATAGTAAGGCATTTGTGAAAATTCTATAGCAATATAGAGTGGGAAAGCGGTGTGCGTTTGGACAATTAATAGACACTGCAGTAAATAAAACCTAATAAAACCTGTATTGTCCAGGACCGGAGTCTACACAGACCAGTGCGCCATAGCCAATCAGAGCTACAATAGGCCTATATGGGCCTGCCATCATTCATTTTGAACTGGACTGTATGTTTACAGATAGTAGTGTAACCCTCTCACCAGGCTCGAATTTGACTCTCACAATATTACCTTATTTAGAATATCTGAACAGCATGGGATATTAGGTGAGAAGGACATCTCCAATAAGAATCCCTATTGTAAACTTGCTAGGGTGAATGACAAATAGGGTATTAACTTCAGATAGAATGATTATAGACTTGGTTATTATTATAAGGATATGCTTTCCCATGCATTAAATGAAACTGAAACAGTAAATGACTCCACCAATACAACAGACATAAGGTTCAATATCTATATTAATCACATTTTCAATGTATCACATCAAAAGAAATAAAAATAATAAATCCCAATGATTTTTCCACAACCCATGTCCAAATTATTTGCAAGCTTGCTTAAACCCTGGGCGCGTTGGAGCTCATAAAAAAAATGACGACATACATAAAGTCCCGAAGTCCACCCCCACATTTGTAGTTACTCACTACTTGTAGATAATGCCTCAGCAAAATATAGTAGTTCCGTGCAGGTGTCCTCACAAGATCCACAGCGAACACAGCTATCAATGCAGCCAGTACTCGGTAGCAGCAACAGACATCCGTTGGAAACCCGAACTCGTTGATCGTCACAAGCAAGTCTCTCCAAGTCTTGCACGATGCTAGGCTAACCTCTAGGATGTTGAATGTCTCCACAATGCGACGGCAGCTTCAGTCTCTACTAGGTCTTTCTTAACGAAATGATAAACACTCTCTTATAGAAATAAAATCAGGATTTCCCTTTTTTTTTAAACTCTGTAGGTATGGTTTTGTTTTCTCTTTATCGTTTCCTTTGGTCGTTTTTCCTTCACCAACCCCACTAACGTCTCTCCTCTCCCTTCTTTCAACCTTTCCCTCTCTTTTCTTTCCCAGCAACCAGTCCACTCTCCCATTGGCCACAACTTAACAAGTTACCTCATTGGTCAAAACTTTAACGAGATACGTGGGAAACTTAAACTTAAAAGTAAACCAACCTGTTCACTTGTACATTTTTTAAAAACATTGCTTCAAAGAAATGCATTAATGACATTACAAATCAGGAGCTATTCGATCACCTTTTAAATCTAATACCAATGAATTATAACAAATAAACTCTATACTTGGTTTTAGCAAGGTATTACAGTAGCATCGTCAAAAGCCACAAAATACACCTTAATGGATTTCTGCAAATATGTAAATACCAAGGGAGTCCTCTTACATTTGTGAACTTCACAGTCCTATTGATCAAGCAACCATGAAAAGGTAGGATATCTCTCCCTCAGTTGCCTATGCGCATCAACAACAACAAGATCAACAACTAATGCTAGCAAGAGCGAGATGTGCTAAAATCTAACGAGGGAACATAAGATAAACCCTCTCAACCTTTTTCAGCTAGTTGGCCATCAAAAAAAGCTAACCAAATGACACCTGCATCTCTAGCTGTAGTTGGTCAGTCACCCACTCCTACAATGACATTACATTTTCCCAGCAGCTAGCTAGCTAAAATTAGGCTCCATGTTTTAGCTTGCTAAATAAATAGCTAGCTACATAAATAGATACGCTAGCCCAGGGGTGTCAAACTCAATCCGAGTACAGGCTATACTGAAAAAACACAACACATTTCCAGGCCTGACATAGCCTATTTGTTTTTACAAAAAATGTGCAATTGCGACCCAAACTGCCCATTCTTTTATTTGAAAAATATGGCTCTTTATGTCCACTTATGTACATAGGGTGATGTATATGGTATTTTAACATACTAAAATAAAAGAAGAGCTAAATAGTATTTGTCAAGCCTTTGCGGCTATCCCTTGCAAATGTGCATAATATGCTGCGAAACCTAATAAACAAGTATTTAATAATGCCAAATAACAAAAAGGTAGCTATAGGTTGTTATAACATTTAAACTTAAAACATGTTTTAAATTTTTTTGCACTGCATGGACTCAACTGTTGACTCATTTATACTTGCTTGCGTATCCTATTTATCCCGCGGGCCTTGTGTTTGACATGTGTGCTAGCCTATTAGCCACGTTATGACTAACTTTCTAGTTTGATTGTCTTGACATTCCCAGCCTTAGTTACGGTCGTCCGTTTTTGTTCAAAATATTGAGTAATTTAAACAAACATCCCAAATGGGTGGAGGCAGCAAACAACGTACCAGTCCAGCTGTGATTTACAACCTGATACAGTGCCTTGAAAAAGTATTCATCCCCCTTGGCGTTTTTCCTATTTTGTTACATTACAACCTGTAATTTAAATAGATTTTTATTTGGATTTCATGTAATAGACATACACAAAATAGTCCAAATTGGTGAAGTGAAATGAAAAAAATAACTTGTTTCAAAAATATATAAATAATAAATGACGGAAAAGTGGTGTGTGCATATGTATTCACCCCCTTTGCTATGAAGCCCCTAAATAAGATCTGGTGCAACCAATTACCTTCAGAAGTCACATAATTAGTTAAATAAAGTCCACCTGTGTGCAATCTAAGTGTCACATGATCTTTCACATGATCTCAGTATATATACACCTGTTCTGAAAGGCCCCAGAGTCTGCAACACCACTAAGCAAGGGGCACCACCAAAATATTTTGCATCTTCAAAATGGTAGGCATATTGTCTAAATCAAATAATACAAACGCCCAAAAAATCCATTTTAATTCCAGGTTGTAAGGCAACAAAATAGGAAAAATGGCAAGGGGGGTGAATACTTTAGCAAGCCACTTTACCCTGCTTCCAACCTCCCCAATGGACATTTATCATTGCTACAGTTGTATATACAGCTGCGGAAAAAATTAAGAGACCACTGCAAAATTATCAGTTTCTCTGGTTTTACTATTTATAGGTATGTGTATGGGTAAAAATAACATTTTTGTTTTATTCTATAAACTACTGACAACATTTCTCCCAAATTCCAAATAAAAATATTGTCATTTAGAGCATTTATTTGCAGAAAATGACAACTGGTCAAAATAACAAAAAAGATGCAGTGTTGTCAGACCTCGAATAATGCAAAGAAAATAAGTTAATGTTCATTTTTAAACAACACAATAGTAATGTTTTAACTTAGGAAGAGTTCAGAAATCAATATTTGGTGGAATAACCCTGATTTTCAATCACAGCTTTCATGCGTCTTGGCATGCTCTCCACCAGTCTTTCACATTGATGTTGGGTGACTTTATACCAGTCCTGGCGCAAAAATTGAAGCAGCTCGGCTTTGTTTGATGGATTGTGACCATCCATCTTCCTCTTGATCACATTCCAGAAGTTCAGGTCTGGAGATTGGGCTGGCCATGACAGGGTCTTGATCTTCTGGTCCTCCATCCACACCTTGATTGACCTGGCTGTGTGGCATGGCGCATTGTCCTGCTGGAAAAACCAATCCTCAGAGTTGGGGAACAATGTCAGAGCAAAAGGAAGCAAGTTTTCTTCCAGGACAACCTTGTACGTGGCTTGATTCATGCGTCCTTCACAAAGACAAATCTGCCGATTCCAGCCTTGCTGAAGCACCCCCAGATCATCACCGATGCTCCACCAAATTTCACAGTGGGTGCGAGACACTGTGGCTTGTAGGCCTCTCCAGGTCTAACCATTAGACGACCAGATGTTGGGCAAAGCTGAAAATTGGACTCATCAGAGAAGATGACCTTACTCCAGTCCTCTATGGTCCAATCCTTATGGTATTTTGCAAACCTCAGCCTGGCTCTTCTTTGCTTCTCATTGATGAAGGGCATTTTTCTAGCTTTGCACGACTTCAGCCCTGCCCCTAGGAGCCTGTTTCGAACAGTCCTCGCCGTGCACTTCACCCCAGCTGCTGTTTGCCATTCTTTTTGTAGGTCACTTGATGTCATCCTACGGTTGTTGAGTGACATTCGAATGAGTTGGCGGTCATCCAGGTCAGTAGAGAGTCGTTTTCACCCTCTGCCGGTCTGTAGCTTTGTTGTCTCCAATGTCTGCTGCTTGACCTTGTTCTTATGAACCGCCGTCTTTGAAATGTTAAGGATGGAAGCAACCTGACGCTCACTGTATCCCTCTGCCAGTAAAGCCAGAATTGAACCCTTCTTTTCCTCACTCAAAACTTTCCTTTTCAACTCTTTTGGCATGGTCAATAGTTATTCTTTGATTAATATTACTTTTGAGGTACTATTATTACTGTTTTTGCCATCCAGCTGGTCCTATTGCAAGACGATAGTGATGACCACAGCAGTGGTTTTTATACTTTTCCTTGTTAAATAAGATTTGGTTAATGTGATCACCTAATCAGTACCTAATTCAGTAGAATGAGGTGTGCCTGTGTTGCAATTCAACAGACACTGGAATGGAATGGCTGTCATACATGTAGAGATGCTGATTTAAGAAAAATTTGCAGTGGTCTCTTAATTTTTTCCACAGCTGTATATATAATTGTTTTAAAAAATGTATTGTCTCCTACACTTCTCTTTTTTTCACATGCACTGTTGGAGCATAAGAACTTCACTGTACCCTGCGACTACATCTGCGACCCTGTGCGTGTGAGTAATAACATCATCTGATCTAATCTTAAAAGGGTTCTTCAGCCGTCCCAACAGGAGAAACCTTTGAATAATCCTTTTTAGTTCCAGGTAGAACTCTTTTGGTTCCAGGTACAACCCTTTTTAGTTCTATGTAGAACCATTTACACAGAGAGTTCTACGTGGAACCCAAAATAGTTCTACCTGGAACCAAAAAGGGTTCTACCTGGAACACACACACATATGCACATATGCATATTGACACCACACACACACATGCACACACACATGACTCTGTGTACAGCCAGTATTTTTTCACCTCTCTCCTTTGCTTATCTTCTTCCCTCTGTTATCACTTTTTTCCCATCATCCCTCATACTGCGCCCCCCACACCACCTATTTCCTCACATGACCTCTTCCATATTTCCTCCATAACATCCTCCCCCTCTCTTTACTCTCCCAAAAGACTCCATTCCCATTCTTGATAATGTGTAGCAGTGTGTATGTAGGCTATTGTATATGCAATTTACCAATTAAAACAAACTACATACCCTCTCCTGCTAATTAACAGCTAACCTGAAAAGTTTATCACGACCTAACGGTCTGTTACGTCACGAAGAACAATTTCAATTTCAAATCAACCTATGTCATCTCAAGCAGCCCGTCAGCCATTTTGAGAACAAATTGGGCGCATGTGTGAAAGTGCTACTGTGCCTTCCTTCTTTTGATGACCGAACTGATTCTGACATGGTTAGATTGGTGAAAGCAATGAGGTAGGAACCTGGAAACTATTTTAAAAATTGCCTAATTTCATGCAATTCTACGTCATTTTACATGACTGGAGACATTAGCAGAATATTTTTTAATACCTCACAAATGGCCGAAATGACACGCTACTCTGACACTGAATAACAATAGTGGTTTTAGCTATATTGTTACAGAAACAGTAATGGCCTTTTTAAACAATGTAGCACAGAAACTGCAACCAAGTTTCTATGTTCATAAGGCTAATAAGAAAATATGTCAAATGACTTGAATATGGGAAAGGTGTAACAATTTGTATTTGCATCAGTAAGTGACTGAAATGCATCAGAAAGTAAAAGTTTGGAAAAACACCAGGGAAACTCATCATAATAATTGTGTGCGTGTAGAAAATAAGAACTGCATTGCTTTTCTCATGCTTAAATAATTTCCCAAATTACCACTTAAACGAAAGAAGAAAAAAAAAATCATTTAAAACGATACTTCATCCAAATGTATCATGCAACTGAGGCAACAACATGTTCGTAAACAGGAAATGAATAGACATCAGATTGCTATTGACACGTTTCTCATGTTCTTTAGACACAGCCTGTTCTTGGATGAGTAGAAAAAAAAAGACATTTCTATTCACCAGAACAGACATTGTGTTAATGTTGATGATGTTTGAAACCCAATGGCCTTTTCAGTTATACAGTTACCTGTGAGTTGAATGGACCCTTCGCTAATTCTGGGCAACCAATCGCAGAGCTCCAATGCATAGCAACTGTCGTCAAGTGCGACACGACACCTCAGACAAGTTCATGTTTGAAACACATGAAAGACAGTGAGCGCAGTTGGGAAAACAGAGAATTACTTGGAAAACCAGGAACCATTAAATCAGTTGATTTCCAAGAACCAGGCTGAAGCGATTTAATCATGAGCTGATCCATCACAATGATGCTATTAGCTGTTTCTCAAGCATAAAAACAATACCTTAATTACCACTTAAACAAACTTAATAAATAACTTTCATTTAAAATGATACTTTATTCAAATGCATCGTGCAACAGAAGCAAGACCATAGTGTACAAGTGTTATTTATGGTTTCACTTCTCTCCTCTCCTTTTTCCCCAACTCCTCTCCTTATCTTTATCTCTCTATTATCACCTTTTTCCCATCATCCCCCCACACCTCCTATTTCCTCACATGACCTCTTCCATATTTCCTCCATAACATCCTCCCCTCTTATTTCTATCCCAGAAGACCTCACTCTCCATTCCTGTCTGTGTATAGTGGTGTGTATGTAGGCTATGGTATGTATAATTTACCAATTAAAACAAACCACATTTTTTCTCTCCTGCTAACTAACAGCTAATGTGAAGAAAAAAAAATCCTCCTTCCTCATCTCGATCAGCCTGTTATCCATTTTGAGATTGATTGGAACAAATTGGGTGCATGTATCATCCTTAGCTCATCTATGCTATTTTAAACCTGACATCCCTAAATGCTTCCAAGACATTTCTTAAATGTTGTTCAACCGAAACAGAAGCTCTAAATTACCATTGAAAATAACATGCTAATCTCTGTTAAATTAGACATCGGTACATCTGCTTTGACTCGGTGTCAAGCACATCTGAATATTCAACATGTTTGTAGACAGTAAATGAATAGACATCAGATTGCTATTGACATGTCTCTCACTTACTTTAGACCTCACAGCCTGTTCTTGGATGTGTAGAAAATAAAAATCACATTTCTGTTTACCAGACCAGACAGTGTGTTAATGTTGATGTTTGAAACCCCATGGTCTTTATCAGTTATACAGTTACCAATTAGTTGAATTACTCAGATACTTCCCCCCTGTGACTGGGTTCGAATCCGAGTCTCCTGCATGCCACAAGACTGCAATAGCCGCCGAGCTAAAGCCTAGCCATTAGCTAGCTTGGGGAGCTTACTCAAGTCTCCAGGTCTCAGACAAGGTGACTCATCATGCAAGTGTGGTTCACAGAATCACCTCCGTAACACATAGGCCTACCCATCCAAAATTAGAGACCTGAAGACTTGCATTAGCTCCCTGAGCAAGCTAATGACTGGGCTTAAAAAGTGACTGAACGCACCGATTCCACATGTGTTACTCTGTTGCTCATTAAAAAAAACGAGATTTCATTCTTGGGGATGTGATTTGATGTGGCAGTTATTGATGTTTATCTCCCATGAGACACCATAGGAACAAAGCCTGTACTCACTTACAAAAAAACTACCAGTCAAATTTGAGGTTTCACATGTTAAAAACTTTCACGTGAAAATCGGACATGCAGTTTCACATATGAAAAACTCCATATGTGGAAATCTCACTTTCACATGTGGAATTGCAAGTTCACATGTGGTGGTGAAATAGTGTTACTTCCTCAAAATAGTCAGAATGAATCTAAGATAACTCAAGAAATCTACAATTCATTTTGATGTTTTTACAGAGGAGGTTTTAGTCACGCAATTGTAAATCTAGCTAAGGTGTTTGTGCAGTATTTCTCAACGTGTGTCTTATGTAAACAAAGGCAGATCTGCTTCATTGTCTGTGTGTTCTGTGGTAGGATTGGCTAGAGAGAAATCAATGCAGCTGTGTATCCTGTGTTAGTGGGCAAGTGAGCATTATCGAAATCAAAACCCAACTCACTTTCAAAACTCAGTTTTGGACGAGACTGACTTTATGAACAAAATGTTTCTATTTACACATTGTAGTCAATTTTGACACTAGAATAAATAAATGTGTCTGAATAATATCTATGCCACATAGGCCATTTTCCATCAGAGAAGTTGTTTATTGCCTTCAGTTGCGCTTTAAGCTCAGCAGGCTAACACAGTAAACCACCTCCGTTACACATTAAATAAACAATACTATTTTAGCCAGTGAAGCTTAAATCTGGAATCTGCATTAGGGGAAACAGCGCCACTGTTCGCCCCACAGCCTTTGTTATTGGTTTTGTTTTGTTGATGAAATGGAGGGGAAACTGAAAAGAGGAGCGTCCGCACAGTGTGGTAAAAAAAAGTTAGATTGCGCTTGCAATTATGTCTGAGGGGGGGAAAAATGTGCTTACGGTTTGCAGTAACTTCTTTGTTGTTGTAATCCCAAACAGACGTGGCAGTTTCACCAATTAAAGATTGTATCAGCATTAGGGGAAACAGCGTCACTGTTCCCCCCAGCGCCTTTGTTATGGTTTTTGTTTTGTTGACTAAACGGAGGTGAGGAGCCTCCAAAGGGAGGTGAGCAGCGTTGTAAAAAAATGGCAGTACATATTGTGCTGTTCTATCACGCGGGCAATGGTGTCTGAGGGGAAAAAACTGTGTTTGTTATTTACAGTAACTTCTTTGTTGTTGTAGTATCCCAAACAGACGTGGCAGTTTCTACAGATTCCAGCTTTAAGCTTAGGCATTAACTTGAGGACAAACTCAAATCTACAGGCCTCAGGCAAGGTTACTTATCACCTTTGTTACACAGTCATCCATTCTGTCATTAGACAATTCAATGAATAATTATTCAGCCACACGTCCCCATCGAGCCCACTGGACCCATCTGTCCATCACAGAAACACCTGTGGAGAGGAACACAGGAGCGAACGATAGAAGGCTTTCGGTCCTGAGGATGTGTAGAACAGAAACCTTCCTGTGATTATACCTCCTCCTTGTCTTCCGTATCTCAACTCTCCTTCTGTCCTCCTTCTCATTCCTACTTCCATCCCCTCCGTTTTCCCCCCTCTTTTCGCCCCATGGAAAGCTTTTTCTCCACATAATTGAGAAGTGGTGGTGCTCATACTCCTAGAGAGCCACAGAAGAAAAGTGGGCAGCCCCCTCCAGAGTGAGAAAAAGAGAAGGACAAAAACAGAAATGTTCACTTGATTCTCAGGGTGTCTACTTGAAGATACTGGTAATGGGTTATGGCTTCACCTTTCCTAAGCATCCATGTGGAGATAACAACAATGCCTGTATAGTGGAGGAAAAAACTGTAACGTTTACCGAATTAAACAATTTTCACTTTTCTGCCTGTGTTTTCCAATGTCTGCAGACTAGGCTCACTCTGTCTCACTCATTCGAAAGATTACATTGCAGCAATTCTAGTGGGTCAAGGTCAAAGACCTCAAGCTCAATTCCTTTGAGTTAACAGACCGAGATACATCAATGCCTTGCTGTAGCCTTTAAATCAGATTTGAGGAAATCATTTGAACTCTCCTACAGTGACCTTGATTACCAGCCTTTTCCACGCGCGTTTCTCTGTAAAACCCGGAAAGAAATCATTTGGAGAGCTGAGAACACACAAAACGTTAAGTTCCGTGGAGGGTGCTTTACAGATAGTCACCTCAGACGCACATTTTTAGTCAAGAGCTTTGTTTGAAGCAAAGAATTGTGGCCTTGGAAAAGCAATTTATTAAATGTTAATTGAGGCAGAACGGATGTTGCAGCTTGGAGGATACAAGAACACACAATCACAACATCTCAATTGGTTAAACAGATCGGATATTGTGCGCCAAATTGGATATCCTCCATGCATATTTCCTCTATACGATAATTGTATTATATTTTGGAAACCATTGTCTGACTACAGTACAGCCGCCTTGAACACCTTCAGGTGGGTTCAAATAGTATTTGTTTTTTAGAAAATACTTTAAGCGTTTGATTTAGCCTGTCTGGAGTGCCATATGGCCGGGATTTGCTCTTTTGGGATGATTCCATTGGTTCCATTGCGCAAGGCAAGCAAAATCAAGCGTTGCTAAAGTATTTGAAAGAAAGCAAATACTACTTGAACCCAGTCCTGCAGGATAGCATTGTGCCGCTGACGAGAGAGTCTGAAAGCTTGAAAGGTCAGCAGCCGTCCCCATCACAACACCTTCCACCCAGGCGAGCCTGTCAGGCCGAGGGAAACAATCCGCTCCTCAACCTAGGAATGGGCTGTGGAGCCTGGGGAAGCCGGCCAACGGCAGCCACCCCCAGTGGAGAGACCCAGACAGCATCTCACAACCATTTAGTCTAGTCTACACCGGGCATCAATAAGCATCAGAGCCACTCCATAAAGCAGTGGGTTGCCGGTGGGCTGCTGAAGGGTTGTCATGACGTTTGTTGCATCAAGAATGGGCATCCATTACCCACAACCCCCCTCTCCCTGATTCTGTTATTATGATATTACTGTAAGTAACTAAGGAGCTGCACTTCATTATAAAAACTCCAAAATATATGGACAGTGAGGAATATAACAATAGATTACTATGAGTAGTGGTAATAAATGTGAGTAGTGGAGTAGAGAAATGACAAGAGTTGGAGCTGCCTTCTGGGTTATGTGTACCATGATTATGTCTCTGACTTTAATTATCTCAATGGAATTTTGTGGTAAAATAAATAAAGATAAAAAAACAAGATTGATAGAAAAGTTCAGCACATTGTATGTGTTATCAATTTGGTTTAATTTAACCTTTATGTAATCAACAGCAACACAAATTCAAGTGGTCTCCATGAATCTATAAAAATGTGTAATTTAGTTTCCTCACACCTGAAACAAATCTCCAAGAATATTGATGTCAGCGTTGTGCGAGTTACAATATTATCGCAACCACTTGAAAACGAGATATAGATTTCTTGGAAGGCACTAAATGTCTCTAACTGGGTGACATACTTTCCTAGAGAGTGTGTTTTAGAGATGTGTGTGTTTTTGTATGTGCGTGTGTGTGTGTGTGTGTGTGTGTGTGTGTGTGTGTGCGTGCGTGTGCGTGCGCGTTTGAGAGTGAAAAAGAGCAATGTATGTTAGAGAGAAGTATGTGTGGTCATTCGTAATAGAGAAGCTCTTGCCTACTGAAAATGTACTTTCTCTGGGAAAGGGGCCCCATGTAGCTCAGTTGGTAGAGCATGGCGCTTGCAACGCCAGGGTTGTGGGTTCGATTCCCACGGGGGGCCAGTATGAAAAAGAGTGAAAATGTATGCACTCACTAACTGTAAGTCGCTCTGGATAAGAGCGTCTGCTAAATGACTGAAAATGTAAATGTAAAGGGTGCCTGCACCTCTGGGCTACAGCATTCTACAGCTAAGTATTGGGATGGGTTGATGCATTTTACATTTTAGTCATTTAGCAGACGCTCTTATCCAGAGCGACTTACAGTTAGTGAGTGCATACATTTTATTATTTTTTCATACTGCAATGCAACAAATATGTAGGCTATTTTATAATGTTTCATTTATTTAACCTTTATTCAACCAGGCTAATCTCATTGGGATAAATATATTTGTATCTCAATGAGACTAACCTGGTTAAATAAAGGTTAAATAAATACAAATTAATAAAATGGCCTACATATTGATTGTATTGTATTTCGAAATGCATCAACCCATCCCAAGACTTAGCTGTGGAAAGCAGTACAGTACAGTCTAATGTTACCGTATTTCAAGAAGCATCAATAAAAAACCAGCAACATCTGTAAACCAATTAAAACACTCTGTAATAGTGTTTGGTCACATACACATATTTAGCAGACGTTATTGCGGGTGCAGCGAAGTGCTTGTGTTCCTAGCTCCAACAGTGCAGTAGTATCTAACAGTTAACAACAATACACACAAATCTAAAAGTAAAATAATGGAATTAAGAAATATATAAATAAATATCAGTTTCTCTCATCTTCTCCATGACGCTGCATCTTCCTCTGATACGGCATAGTCTCATCACTGTTCAAGCCAGAGTATGGAGGCTGCAGCTTTATCACTAGAGGCAAGCTGGGCTTGACACCACCGCAAGCACCAATGTAATTGCAAGTTTGTTTATTTCCTATTGAATAAAAATTAATGGGTGGAAAAGCAATTCCACCCACACCTGCGACCTCTTAAGACCTACGGGGGCTGTGTCGGACAATACCGCAGTTATAACTAATCCCTCGCTCTCCTGGAAGCAGAAATTAATGGAAATTAATGGAAGTTATTTTTCTTATTATTGTTATTATTAAAAGGTATTACACTTTTACAATCCACCATTTGTTTGCATAATTGGACAACGTTAAAACATTAAAACTGCAGAACTATGGCAGTGTGTGCCACTTTGGACCTTTTCTTTAAGCTATAATGTTGAACTATTTGAGATAAGACTGAAAACATAGCCATTGTTACCAACACATTTGAAGTAAGACTAAACAACAAAGCTCGTAAACACACGTAAGCTTCATTCAGCGGTCGATGAGATAGCCAGCTAACGTATGTAGGCGATTTGAGAACAGACCTTCAAATACCCTGCTGCTCTCCTTCTGTCCTTTCCCCTGACATTGAGGGGTGGAAAACATGCCAGTCAAACGGTTAGGTATAGCCTAGGGCCTAGCGGTTTAAAGGGCAGCTTGTTGTTTTCACCCATACACCTGCAGTAGTAAGCCACTGGGACACGTTGCCTGTAAACACACTGGGGATAGGGGTGGAGAGGAAGAGAAAGAGAAAGCACCAGGGACGGTTGGGGAGAGGGAGGGATCATGGGAGGATAGGAGATGAAAGAGGGGATATAGAAAGACAGACAGAGAGACAGAGAGACAGAGACAGAGAGGGGGAGCAACATCCATCCAAAGAGCATGCATATTAGCCTGGTCGCTGTGTCTGTTCAGCTTTTACATTCCACTTCATGCCACTCCTGTCATTTGCCAAAGGAGTGGCAAGGAGTGGAATGTTAGCTAAAAGGACTGGTACCCAGAATACATGCATATGGATCGAACCAATTGTATATTTGTCATTTTATTAAAACAATAACACTGAAATGAAACATTTTGAACATATGTCCAAATGTTACACATTAGCAATAATGCTTTGGTATTATCTAAAATTATTAGCATAAATAACAGCAATTTAAAATATCTGTACTTGACCAATGTGTAATCCCAGAGTAGAATATACAGATAATAACTTACTGTATAAATCTTGAACCTGTCATAGATGACTGTAAGAAAGTGAGTGTGGATTGTGTGCTCATTTAAATCAATACAGTTAAATGTAATCCATAAAATACTGCAAGTGTGTACAGCAGATTAATCATTGCGTCTCTGTCTGATGAAAACCTTGTAACTCCATTTTTGCCAATTGTCTTCTTTTTTAAAACATTTATTGAAAGCAGTAACTCCCCTCAATGTACTCTGAACATTTCATGACTAGGACCAAGAACATGTATTCAAAATAACTTCTGAAGTTTGATAATTGTATGTTAGTTAATGGGACAATATGGTCCTTTCTTCCATTTCCTGAAACATTTCTGTTTTGGAGATAAGTGGTTTTCATCAGACAGCGACAATTGTGTTGTTGTTATCAGATTGACCCTGGGTCATGTTCATTAGGGCATGCAAGGGAAAACATTTCAAAACATTTCAAAATGGGAAACAAAAATCAGTGCATCTTATTGGACGTCAGTCTAGGTAGTCCCTCCCTATTTCAGACAGTTTTATTTCTTATGCTGCCTAAAGAACAAGATCCCAGTTAAGGCCGAGCCCAATGAGGTTGCACCAGCACTTCAATCTCCAATAAAAGACCAAGGGGATCCATTAATCCCAAATAAACGCATTAAAATAACCGAAACACTTGGAACAACTACCCAAGTTTATAACAATAATACCCAACAAATAACAATAATTCATCAATAATATGAATAGGGTCATCAATTATGGGCTGTACGCACTACCCTCTGTAGCGCCTTGCGGTCAGAGAGAGAGAGGGGGAGAGATTATGACATTATGTGAGAGAGATACATTGTCAATTATGACATTATGCCATAGATACAGTGAGTACTATAAGCCAGTTGCATCTGTTTGATTGATATAATCATTATCATCATTCTCTCTGTTTGGGGACAGTGTTCATTTTCCACAATGCAGGTTTACTCTAGTACCATTTCATTGGTCATCCCAGCTTGAACTAACTTTGCCCAGAGCAGAAACCATCCATGACTCCATAGGTAGGCATTATGAGCCATTGGGACTTGTTACAGGTGATTATAGTTACAAATGGACAAGGGTCATAGACAGTATGTGTAGCACGCTCCCCCCATGGCCATACCTACATAGTAATGGAGTACATACAGAGAGATCCAAGCTCACAAAGAGGACAATCCATTTAAATTCACAACATTCCTGATTAAATCAAATGATCCAGTTCATATAAAGTGAATAGAATACTCAGGTTCATTTTCTAGGGCATTTGAATCTAGGGCAAGTTTTTGCCCATTCACCATCTAAAAGTTTGTCTTTCCTTATAGTGTATGGAAGGAATCTATAAAGTACATGGAAGATGGTGCTCTTTCTGGTTCCACGACACCAAGCTGGTGCAATGCACAGGTGGTTGTTGGCACCTTAATTGAGGAGGACAGGCACGTGTTAACAGCTGGAGCGGAATTAATGGAATGGTATAAAATACATTGAACACATGGTTTCTATGTGTTTGATGTCATTCCATTCGCTCCGTTCTGGCCATTGTTATGAGCCGTCATCCCCTCAGCCTCTTCCAGTGGTGCAATGTGCTGTAAATGTCTGAGGTTTATACTGACAAACAGGAGAGGTGTCATAGCAGAAATCGTTCAGTGTGCCAGGTAGTGTCAGAACAGGGAGTGTTCTTTGTAGTCCCATGTACCTCTTCTTCCTGTATCGTCCCAAAGAGTTCAATGGTCAAGAGCTACATGGGTTGACAGTGGGAGGGCTCCAGATGATGTCTTGTTTGTCTGGATGGAGAGGGAGGCATCTTGGCTCATCATAGCATAGACTAACCAAACGGGGCTTATCAAAGCGTAGACTCACCAATCAGGGCACATCAAAGCGTAGACGGACCAATCAGGGCTTATCAAAGCGTAGACTGACCAATCAGGGCTCATTATAGCGTAGACTGACCAATCAGGCCTCATCATAGCGAAGACTGATCAATCACTGGGCTCTCTGAGGGCATAAACTCCGTCTTGATGTTGCCAGAAGTCTCAATTTGAACACACTGCAAAGACAGCAAGAGATACATTTTATGCTTACAAACAACGCCCAGCACACATTATCATGAACTGATTGGTTGGACAAAGCTTATGATATACAGACCCCCCCCCCCCCTATAGTTCTGTATTCTCACACTATGGCAACAAAGAAACACATTCACACTAACAGTGGGTATTAGACACAGACACAGCTCTCAGAGGGAGACAAGTCTGATGGCCTTCACCGACACTCCATGGAGATTACCAAAAATCTATTCACACACGCACAAACAAGTTTCAAGTTTCAAGTTTTATTAGTCTTATGTACAGGATACACATGGTATGCATCGTCCAATGAAATGCTAACTTGCAGGTTCCTTCTGGACAATGCAACAACAATAAGACATAGTAAAATATAAGAATATGAACATAAAGTAAATGGTTCAGTAGAATAGAATAAACATTTTAGCATAAGTATAATACAGGAAGGCACAATTTATAGTGTTTTGGGGAAGGAGCGATTGGGGTGCAAGTGTTTAAATTGTGCAGTATTTAGCAATGATAATAAGAGTCTGGAAGCAGCAGTTGTGATGTGTGTGTAGCATAAATGTGTGTGTGTGTGTGTGTGTGTGTGTGTGTGTGTGTGTGTGTGTTTGTGTGTGTGTGTATAAGTGAGTGCATGTGTGCTAAGGCGCGGAGAGTCAGTGGAGGTGGTCAGACCAGTTCAAGTGTTCTGCAGACTGATGGCTTGTACATAGAAACTGTCTCTGAGCCTGTTGCTATCAGATCTCATGCTCCGATACCATCTGCCCGACGGTGAGGGACTGAACAGCTCGTGGCTGGGGTGTGTGGGATCCTTGATGATGCCGCGGCCTCCCTCAGGCAACGTTTCAAGTAATGTCTCAGGAGCGCTTGCCTCTGAAGATCCTGTTTGGCCAATTACATCTTGGCCGGCGGTCTGTAGGGGGGCAGATGAAGCGCTACAAGGACCAGCTGAAAACGTCGCTGAAGAAGCGCAACATCAAACCCACAGACCTAGAGGAAGCTCCTGCTGTGCTGACCGTTCCACCTGGCAGCAGCTCTGCCAGAGTGGTGTACAGAGGTGAGAGGAGCACAAAGAGACAGCAAAAACAGCTCAGGACACATACAACCATGCTGCCCTTACCAACACAGACTGAGACATACAACCATGCCTGCCCCCGCCAACACAGACTGAGACATACAACCATGCCTGCCCCCGCCAACACAGACTGCACATTCCCCACCTGCAATAAAGTTTGTGGATCTCGGATTGGACTCTACAGTCACCAAAGAATTCACTGTTAACTCAGAAGTGGAACTCATCATCGGATAAGATGGACTACTGTAACATAACGTGTGAGTGTGTGTGTGGATTAGTGTATGTCTGTGTGAGTGAGGAAGTGAGTGCATATGTGCTAAGGTGCGGAGAGTCAGTGAAGGTGGTCAGACCAGTTCAAGTGTTTAGCAGTCTGATGGCTTGTAGATAGCAACAGGCTCAAAGACAGTTTCTATCAGATCTCATGCTTCAATATCATCTGCCCGACGGTGAGGGACAGAACATCTCGTGGCTGGGGTGTGTGGGGTCCTTGATGATGCTGCGGGCCGCCCTCAGGCAACGTTTCAAGTAGATGTCCTGGATGGGGGGGAGTATGGTCCCAATGATGCACTGGGCCGTCTTCACCAACAGCTGGAGGGCCTTGCGGTCGTGGACGGAGCAATTCCCGTACCAGGCCACGATGCAACCGGTCAGGGCGCTCTTGATGGTGCAGCAGTACTATTTGGAATTTATTCAGCCGCCTTAGGAAGTAGAGACGCTGTTGTGGTGGTGTTGTTGGTCCATGTCATGTCGCCGGTGATGTGGACACCGAGGAACATAAAACTGCTGACTCTACTGTAGTCCACTGATGTGGATCAGACATGTTCCCCCCTCTGCTTCCTGAAGTCAACAATCAACTCCTTTGTTTTGCTGATGTTGAAGAAAGGTTGTTGTCCTGGCACCACAATGCCAGTTTACTTACCTCCTCCCTATAGGCTGATTCACCGTTGTTGGTTATCAGGCCTACAGCAGAGGGCTGAGGACAACCCCCTGGGGGGCCCCTGTGTTAAGAGTCAGTGTGGAGGAGATGTTCTTGTCAATCCTGACAGCCTGTGGTCTGCCCGTCAGGAATTCCAGGATCCAGTTGCAGAGGGTGGTGTCCAGACCCAGGGCTCTGAGCTTGGTGTTGAGCTTGGAGGGAATCAAATTAAGTGAAAATGTATTTGTCACATGCATCGTAAACAACAGCTTTAGACTAACAGTGAAATGATTGCTTACGGCCCCTTCCCAACAATGCAGAGAGAAAAAAATACAAATAATAGAAAATTAGGGAATAAATACACAATGAGTAACGATAACTTGGCTATATACACGGGGTACCAGTACCAAGTTGATGTACAGGGGTACGAGGTAATTGAAGTAGATATGTACATATATGTAGGGAGAAAGTGACTAGGCAACAGGATAGATAATAAACAGTAGCAGCAGCGTATGTGATGAGTCAAGAGAGTTAGTGCAAAAAGGGTCAATGCAGATAGTTAAATAGTTAACCAATAGCTACCCGGACTAACTATTTAGTAGTCTTATGGCTTGGGGGTAGAAGCTGTTAAGGGTCATTTTGGTACCAGACTTGGTGCATCAGTACCGCTTGCCATGTGGTAGCAGAGAGAACAGTCTATGACTTGGGTGGCTGGAGTCTTTGACAATTTTTAAGGCCTTCATCTGACACCGCCTGGTATAGAGGTCCTGGATGGCAGGGAGCTCTGTACGGACTACCCTCTGTAGCGCCTTGCGGTCGGATGCCAAGCAGTTGCCATACCAAGTGGTGATGCAGCCAGTTAAGATGCTCTCAATGCTGCAGCTGTAGAACTTTGTGAGGATCTGAGGGCCCATGGCCAAATCTTTTCAACCTCCTGAGGGGGAAGAAGAGTTGTCAGGCCTTCTTCACGACTGTGTTGGTGTGTGTGGACCATGATAATTCCTTAGTGATGTGGACACCAAGGAACTTGAAGCTCTCGACCCACTCTGCAACAGCCCCGTCGATGTGGATGGGGGCGTGCTCGGCTCTCCATTTCCTGTAGTCCACGATCAGCTCCTTTGTCTTGCTAACATATAGGGAGAGGTTGTTGTCCTGGAACAACACTGCCAGGTCACTGAACTCCTCCCTATACGCTGTCTCATCGTTGTTGGTTATCAGGCAAACCATCGTTGTGTCGTCAGCAAACTGAATGATGGTGTTGGAGTTTTGCGTGGCCACGCAGTCGTGGGTGAACAGGAAGTACAGGAGGAGACTAAGCATGCACCCCTGAGGGGCCCCTTTGGGCACCCGTGTTAAGGATCAGCGTGGCGGATTTGCTGTTGCCTACCCTCACCACCTGGGGTGAGGGTAGGCAATAAACAGCATTCTCACATAGGTGTTCCTCTTGTCCAGGTGGGAGAGGACAGTGTGGAGTGTCATAGAGATTGCGTCATCTGTGAGCTGTTGGGGCAGTATGCGAATTGGAGTGGGTCCAGGGTGTCTGGGATGATGGTGTTAGCCATGACCAGCCTTTTAAAGCATTTCATGGCTACAGATGTGAGTTCTAGGGGGTGATAGTCATTTAGACAGGTTACCTTGGTGTTCTTGGGCACAGGGACTATGATGGTCTGCTTGAAACATGTAGGTATTACAGACTGGGTCAGGGAGAGGTTGAAAATGTCAGTTAAGACACTTGCCAGCTGGTCAGTGTATGCTCTAAGTATGCATCCTGGTAATATGTCTGGCCCCGCAGACTTGTGAATGTTAACGTGCTTACTCACATCTGCTATGGAGAGTGAGATTGTCACGATCGTCGTAGAGAGTAGACCAATGCGCAGCGTTAGTTGCGAACATACTTAACTTTATTATCGTTAGTGATAATATATCAACAAAACAATAAACGAAACGTGCAGTCCTACGGTTAACACAGAAACAAACCAAACGGAAACAAGATCCCACAAACACTAAGGGAAACAGACTGTTTAAATATGGCTCCCAATCAGAGACAACCAGCAACAGCTGACACTCGTTGCCTCTGATTGGGAGCCACTCTGGCCAACATAGAAATACCACAACTAGAACTCCCACACAGAACATAAACACATAGACTCTACACACCCTGGCTCAACATAAAAGAGTCCCTAGAGCCAGGGCGTGACAGTACCCCCCCCCCCAAAGGCGCAGACTCCGACCGCGCCAACAGAACACCACAGGGGAGGGACCGGGTGGGCACTCCGCCTTGGCGGCGGATCCGGCTCTGGGCATGATCCCCACTCCCTCTCTAACCCCCCACAGTACCCCTGGTCCGGTCTGGCCCTGCTGGCCGGAGCTGGACTGAACACTGGTGGAGCGGATTGCTCTAGCTCCGACGTGGAGCAGCTGACCGGTACCGGACCAGGCACCGGTGGAGCAGGCACGGGCCGTGCCGGACTGACGATGCACACCACTGGCTTGGTGTGGGGAGAAGGAACAGACCGAGCCGGGCTGACGAAGCGCACCACTGACTTGGTGCGGAGAGCAGGAATGGACCGGGCCGGGCTGGCGACGCGCACCACTGACTTGGTGCGGGGAGCAGGAACAGGCCGGACCATACTGGGGACACACACCACTGGCCCTATGCAGGGATCAGGAACGGGCCGGACCGGACTGGTAACACACCCCAGTACCTCTCGCCGTGCCTCCACACTTTCCCTCTCCTCTGTGACCAGTGGCCCCCTTAACCTGGCGGCCTCCTCTGCACACCCGCTGGACCGCTCCATCGCGGCCTCCTGCTGCCCCGTCATCCACGGCGTGAGCCCCCCCCTAAAAAAATTCTGGGGGTCTCTCCTCCCCGTGGGCCAGGCCTCTATAGTTCTCGCCCAACTCTCGCTCTTCTGCTTCCAACTCCAGCCATTCTGCTCTTCATTTGGCTTGACCCAGTCGAGACTCTTCCTCCACTGTTCCCAAGTCCACCCTCTCTGCTCTTCACTAGGCTTGACCCAGTCAAGGTTGCCACGGAGATCTGCTAGCGATTCCCCTGGCGATGGCTCCTGGACACGCTGCTTGGTCCAGTTTTGGTGGGATCTTCTGTCACGATCGTCGTAGAGAGTAGACCAATGCGCAGCGTTAGTTGCGAACATACTTAACTTTATTATCGTTAGTGATAATATATCAACAAAACAATAAACGAAACGTGCAGTCCTACGGTTAACACAGAAACAAACCAAACGGAAACAAGATCCCACAAACACTAAGGGAAACAGACTGTTTAAATATGGCTCCCAATCAGAGACAACCAGCAACAGCTGACACTCGTTGCCTCTGATTGGGAGCCACTCTGGCCAACATAGAAATACCACAACTAGAACTCCCACACAGAACATAAACACATAGACTCTACACACCCTGGCTCAACATAAAAGAGTCCCTAGAGCCAGGGCGTGACAGAGATCACACAGTCGTTTGGAACAGCTGGTGCTCTCATGCATGGATCAGTGTTGCTTGCCTCGAAGTGAGCATAGAAGGAATTTAGCTTGTCTGGTAGGCTCACGTCACTGGGCAGCTTGCGGCTGGGTTTCCCTTTGTCATCTGTGATAATTTGCAAGTCCTGCCATCCGACAAGCATCAGAGCCAGCGTAGTAGGATTCGATCTTAGTCCTGTATGGAAGATTTGACTGTTTGATGGCTCGTCGTAGGTCGTAGCAGGATTTTTTACAAGTCTCCGGATTAGTGTCCAACTCCTTGAAAGCGGCAGATCTAGCATTTAGCTCAGTTCAGATGTTGCCTGTAATCCATGGCTTCTGGTTGGGATATGTACGTAGAGTTACTTTGGGGACAACGTCGTTAATGCACTTATTAATGAAGCTGGTGACTGATGTGGTAAACTCCTCAATGATATTATGTGCTAGCGAAACAGTCCTGTAGCTTAGCATCCACTTCATCGGACCACTTCCGTATTGAGCACGACACTGGTACTTACTGTTTGAGTTTTTGTAAGCAGGAATCAGGACGATAGAGTTATGGTTAGATTTGCCAAATGGAGGGCAAGGGAGAGCTTTGTATGCGTTTTAGTGTGTGGAGTAATTGTGATCTTGTGTTTTTTCACCTCTAGTTGCATAGCTGACATGCTGGTAAAAATGAGGCAAGACAGATTCCAGTTTCCCTACATTAAAAACACTGGTCACTAGGAGCGAAGCCTCTGGATATGCATTTTCTTGTTTGCTTATGGCCCTATACAGCTTGTTGAGTGCGGTCTTAGTGCCAGCATCAGTTTGTGGGGATAAATAGACATGTATGAAAAATATAGATGAAAACTCTCTTGTTAAATAATACGGTCTGCAGTTTATCATGAGATATTTTAACTCAAGCGAGCAAAACCTCAAGACTTCCTTAACATTAGAGATTGTGCACCAGCTGAGACAAAGAGACACACACCTCCCCCCTTAACCTTACCCAAAGCTGCCGATCGGTGCATACAAAAACCAGCTAGATGTACAGTACCAGTCAAAAGTTTGGACAAACCTACTCATTCAAGGGTTTTTCTTTATTTTTACTATTTTCTACATTGTAGAATAATAGTGAAGACATCAGAACTATGAAATAACACATATGGAATCTTGTAAGTAACCAAATAAAGTGTTAAACAAATCAAAATATATTTTATATTTGAGATTCTTCAAAGTAACTGTCACGCCCTGGCTCTGGGGACTCTAGTATGTTGAGCCAGGGTGTGAGTTTTCATTTGTGTTTGTTCTAGTTGTTGTATTTCTATGTTGGCCAGGGTGGCTCCCAATCAGAGACGGCTGTAGCTCGTTGTCTCTGATTGGGAGCCATACTTAAGTAGCCGTTAGGCATTGATTTGGTGTGGTTTCTTGTTCCGTGTTGGTTTGTGAATGTAACCAGGGACGTCACGTTTTCGTTTTGTTCGTGTGATCATCTATAAATAAATATGTTCGCATTCCACGCTGCGCCTTGGTCCTCCTCTGTTCCCGACGATCGTGACAGAAGAAACCACCAAGACTGGACCAAGCAGCGTGTCCAGGAGCCATCGCCAGGGAGATCTCTAGCAGATCTCCTTCGCCTCCTCGACTGGGTCAAGCCGGGTGAGGAAGAGAAGGGCTGGACTTGGAAGCAGAAGGGCGAAAGTCTGGCGAGGGACATGGAGACCTGGTCTACGGGTAGGAGAGACGGCCAGAAAATTTTTAGGGGGGGGCTCACGCCGTGGACGACGGGGCAGCAGGGGGCCGCGATGGAGCGGTTAGTAGAGGAGGCCGCCAGGTTACGGGGGGCCACTGGTCACAAAAGGGGAGGAAAGTGTAGAGGCACGGCGAGAGGTACTGGGGTGTGTTACCAGTCCGGTCCGGCCCGTTCCTGATCCCCGCGTAGGGCCAGTGGTGTGTGTCCCCAGTACGGTCCGGCCTGTTCTTGTCCCTCGCACCGAGCCTGTGGTGTGCGTCGCCAGCCCGGTTCGGCCCGTCCCTGCTCCCCGCAACAAGCCAATGGTGCGCGTCGTCAGCCCGGTCCGGCCTGTTCCTGCTCCCCGCACCAAGCCAATGGTGCGCGTCGCCAGCCCGGCCCGGCCCGTCCCTGCTCCCCGCACCAAGCCAATGGTGCACGTCGCCAGCCCGGCCCGGCCCGTCCCTGCTCCCCGCACCAAGCCAATGGTGCACTTCGTCAGCCCGGCTCGGCCCGTTCCTGCTCCCCGCACCAAGTCAGTGGTGCGCTTCGTCAGCCCGGTCCGGCCCGCTCCTGCTCCCCGCACAAAGTCAGGGGTGCGTTTCGTCAGCCCGGCTCGGCCGCTTCTGCTCCCCACACCAAGCCAGTGGTGTGCGTCGTCAGTCCGGCACAGCCCGTGCCTGTGCCACCGGTGCCTGGTCGGCACGGGTCAGCTGCTTCACGCCGGAGCTAGAGCAATCCGCTCCACCAGTGTGCAGTCCAGCTCCGGTCAGCAGGGCCAGACCGGACCAGGGGTACTTTGGGGGTTAGAGAGGGAGTGGGGATCATGCCCGAGCCGGATCCGCCGCCAAGGCGGAGTGCCCACCCGGTCCCTCCCCTGTGAGTGGTTGGCGCGGTCGGAGTCCGCGCCTTTAGGGGGGGGTACTGTCACGCCCTGGCTCTGGGGACTCTAGTATGTTGAGCCAGGGTGTGAGTTTTCATTTGTGTTTGTTCTAGTTGTTGTATTTCTATGTTGGCCAGGGTGGCTCCCAATCAGAGACGGCTGTAGCTCGTTGTCTCTGATTGGGAGCCATACTTAAGTAGCCGTTAGGCATTGATTTGGTGTGGTTTCTTGTTCCGTGTTGGTTTGTGAATGTAACCAGGGACGTCACGTTTTCGTTTTGTTCGTGTGATCATCTATAAATAAATATGTTCGCATTCCACGCTGCGCCTTGGTCCTCCTCTGTTCCCGACGATCGTGACAGTAGCCACCCTTTGCCTTCATGACAGCTTTGCACACTCTTGGCATCTCTCAACCAGCTTCATGAGGTAGTCACCTGGAATGCATTTCAATTAACAGGTGAGCCTTGTTAAAAGTTAATTTGTGGAATTTCTTTCCTTCTTAATGTATTTGTGTTGTGACAAGGTAGGGGTGGTATACAGAAGATAGCCCTATTTGGTAAAAGACCAAGTCCATATTATGGCAAGAACAGCTCAAATAAGCAAAGAAAAAACAACAGTCCATCATTAATTTAAGACATGAAGGTCAGTCAATACGGAAAATTTCAAGAACTTTGAAAGTTTATTCAAGTGCAGTCGCAAAAACCATCAAGCACTATGATGAAACTTGCTCTAATGAGGACCGCCACAGGAAAGGAAGACCCAGAGTTACCTCTGTTGCAGAGGATAAGTTCATTAGAGTTACCAGCCTCAGAAATTTTGCAGCCCAAATAAATGCTTCACAGAGTTCAAGTAACAGACACATCTCAACATCAACTGTTCAGAGGAGACTGCGTGAATCAGGCCTTCATGGTCGAATTGCTGCAAAGAAACCACTACTAAAGGACACCAATAAGAAGAAGAGACTTGCTTGGGCCAAGAAACACGAGCTATGGACATTAGACTGGTGGAAATCTGTCCTTTGGTCTGATGACCAAAGGTTCCAACTGCCGTGTCTTTGTGAGACGCAGAGTAGGTGAACGGATGATCTCCGCATGTGTGGTTCCCACCGTGAAGCATGGAGGAGGAGGTGTGATGGTGTGGGGGTGCTTTGCTGGTGACACTGTCAGTGATTTATTTAGAATTCAAGGCACACTTAACCAGCATGGCTACCACAGCATTCTGCAGCGATACGCCATCCCATCTGGTTAGTGGGACTATCATTTGTTTTTCAACAGGACAATGACCCAAAACACACCTCCAGGCTGTGTAGGGGCTATTTTACCAATGAGAGTGATGGAGTGCTGCATCAGATGACCTGGTCTCCACAATCACCCGACCTCAACCCAATTGAGAAGGTTTGGGAGGAGTTGGACCACATAGTGAAGGAAAAGCACCCAACAAGTGCTCAGCATATGTGAGAACTCCTTCAAGACTGTTGGAAAAGCATTCCTCATTATGCTGGATGAGAGAATGCCAAGAGTGTGCAAAGCGGTCATCAAGGCAAAGGGTGGCTACTTTCAAGAATCTAAAATCTAAAATATATTTTGATTTGTTTAACACTTTTTTGGTTACTACATGTTTCCATATGTGTTATTTCATAGTGTTGATGTCTTCACTATTATTCTAGTAAAAATTAAGAAAAACCTTGGGAATGAGTAGGTGTGTCCAAACTTATGACTGGTACTGTATATTATCAATGTCCTTCTTCAGCCACAACTGAACAAGGATATGTATTGTAACGACCCTGTATTGTGTTCTGTGTTCATGGATGTGTTATCGTTCTCATGGGTGCTAGCAGGGGTTAAATATGCCAGGACAGATGGAAAGGTTGGGGGGGTATGATGGGTAATCCCGCGGGGTTTTGGAATGCTTAAATAGGGGTTACGGTCTCATCTCTCTCTCTTCTGTTCGGGACCCTTGATTTGACATGTTCTATTTGTGTATGTTCAAGGTTTAGCGGCGTGGGTTGTGGCCTGAACAATAGCCCATTCAGGAATAAACCTGTGTTCTGCCTGTACACCTGGTGCCCGTCTCTCTTTTACTTTATGACCCAGCTGGGTCATTACAGTATATTACAGTTCTTCAGGTCCCCTTGATAGGATAGTCCCAAACTGAGCTCCTCCAGTTTGTTCTCTAGTGATTGTACGTTCGCCAATAGAACGAAGCGTAAGAGGCGGTTTATTTACTCGTCGACGTAGTCTCTTCAGGGTTCGTTTGCCTCTTTTGCGCTGTCTCTTCGTCTTTCGAGTCCCGGGGCTTAGGGCCTGAGCAGTACCTCCGCAGCTGCCGACTAGTTGAAATAGAAATCTTCATCGCTGTTCTGATGTCCAGAAGCTGTTTTCGGTCATATTAAATGGAGGAAATATTATGTCCAAAGATCAGCGTAAAAAAACACACAAAATAGCAGAATTGGTCAGGAGCCCGTAAGACGGCAGCTACCCATCTCTGCAGCGCCATCTCACAATAGTGAGACAATAGTATTGAATGCTGAACACACACACTCACACATGCGCATGTGCGCACACACACACTCAATGGACTTATATACATACAGACACAGATACAGAAACACACACACTGTACATATGCACACACACACACACACACACACACACACACACAAACACACACACACACTGGCACAGCCGCATCAACTACACCACATCAGAAAAATGAAATACGCTGGAGGCATCAACCGTTGAGGAGAAATCAGTGGTACCCATTTACACTACTAGTGGGTGTAACTAACTGTCAGCACACAGTACACTGGATCCCCTCAGCGTCATAGCTGCTGATCAGGAGGGTTTATTATATTAGGATTCCAGAGTGATTTTTCAGCTCCTCTCACCCTCTATGCCGTAAAGCATTTGTGGGCCAAGGAGAAGGGTAAACTCCCTGTGTAGTAAGTGCTTATTAATATATTCTACTGCTGGTTTGACTTCTTAAGATGCTCTGCAGGTGATCAAACTATCAAATACTGTCATTGAGATGTATTACATATAAATTGGCTGTGAATCTATTTATATTGTATGCTGCGGTTGACTACCAATAAATGAAACTGACACCCTTCAAGATTATCTTTGGCAGACTGACCAAAATAAGTGATACCTCACAGCCATTCACAGTTCTTGGGTAGAAGATTGACCCATAGAATTAGTAGTCCACCCATCACGGAACGTTCACTTTATTGCGAATGTCCGTTCTAGTCGTTCTATTTCTTATAGATGTACCTACCTGGTTGTTCTGCATGTGTCCATTGTTGAAGTCCATGATCCGGGGGGTGAAGAGCGGGTCGTGCTGCTGCGTCGTCTCCACCCTCTCCAGCCTAGGGGATATGGGACGTCCCCCTCCACTCCCCATGTCTCCTGCGTCCCCCACCCCAACCCCGTTGGCCTTGTGGAGACACAGGACCTTCCTGAAGCTCTGCTTGAAGTTGTCCGACAGGAAGCCGTAGAGGAGTGGGTTGGCGCAGGAGTTGACGTAGGTCATGATGACCAGGAAGAAGTAGACGCCGGCGGTGACGCTGTTCTCTGGTATGATGAAGACGAGGTTGACTATGTTGGTGGTGAAGAAGGGCAGCCAGCAGATGACGAAGACCACCACGATGATGACCACCATGCGGGTGACTTTGCGTTCGGAGCGGCGCCGCCTGGTCAGGCCTGCCTTGGCCCCGGCAGACTTCACCTGTAATGAATGGGAGGTTTTGGTCAGTGACTTTGCATTTGGAGTGGTGCCGCTTGGTCAGGCCCGCTTTGGCCTCGGCAGACTTCACCTGTAATGAATGGGAGGCTTTACTCAGTGACTTTGTGAATGAATATCTTTGGACATGGATACCTTTGAACATCACTATATTGAGAGGATTTATAGAGTGGTTTGGAGAGGTTAAAGACCCAGGCCAGGGTTTAAGGCACTGGTCCATTGGGTTTGGAAATGGAACCAAACCTAAGAACCATTAGAATTCAGTTTGGGACAGTGAGAAGAAGGGACTAGGGACTGAAATGGAATGTGGCCTCAAACAAATGGAATAAGACTTCAAACAAATGGAATGGGGCCTCACACAAATGGAATGGGCCTTAAACAATGATCAAACAATTAACAACATAAGACTAAAGAGGATGTGGGTTATAGTACAAACCAACTATACCTTGATGATGATGAGCAGGTAGCAGAGGCAGATGATTAGCAGGGGGCCGAAGAAGCCCAAGATGGCTGTGTAGAGGATGAAGACTGTTGACCACAGCTCCTGGGGATCAGGCCAGCTCATGTTGCACGAGTTGAAGCGGTCCTGCACATCTGAGTAGATGGTGACCGGCAGCACCACCACGAATGACACCACCCACACCAGCCCGTTGATGATCTTAGCCACCTTCGGCTGCCGCCACTTGGCGCTCCGAATGGGGTGCACCACGGCCAGGTAGCGGTCAATGCTCATCACGGTCAGGCAGAAGGTGCTGGTGAACTGGTTGATGGAGTCTACGGTCATGACCACGCGGCACAGGAACTGCCCGAATGGCCAATAGGAGAGCACGTTCTGGGTGGTCAGGAAGGGAAGTCCTAAGATGTACAATTCATCTGCCAGGGCTAAGTTCAGGAGGTACATGTTGGTGACAGTCTTCATCTTGGCATAGCGCAGGACCACGTAGATGGCCAGCGTGTTGCCCAGGAGTCCCACCATGAATACAGTCATAGAGATTACCGCGGTGATAACGGTGCTGCTGTCCTGGAAGGGAGCGCTCTCTCCGGACCCGTTCATGAAGGACTTGGTGACCATGGAATAGCCGATGGAGGAGGAGGAGAGGTTGAAGTCCCCAGGATTGGAGGTGCAGTCTTGGGGATTCATGGTGGGGAGGTGGGGGTGGGGTTGGAGGTCAGGGAGATGGATCAGGAAATGGCCCATAAGGCTGAAAATAAAAACAGAACTGTCAGTTATTGAGGATGGAAAATAAACATTCTAGCCTAAAGTAATGGACATTTTGAATAGACCAGAATAGAAGAAGAATATAGAATAAATTAGAATAGAATTGAACATCATTTGTCATTCTGACATTTGTCTATGAAAACCATCTTATGGATGAGGGGTTGAGTGTTGTTTCAATGTTTTTGTTATGTAATAGTGTGTTATTTAACCTTTTCCACTATACTGCTTCACCATTCCACTTTGTGCACCCACAACAGCACGTGGACATTCTCTGGGCAGGGGGCCCATATTGACACTGTTCTCTGTATACTTCATCAGAAGAACAGCAAATTTCCATGGACTACCTCAGGCAGGCATACAGTACATCCATGCACTTCTTCCACGTATTCCCCATGCCGCTTCACTACATAGCAGTCACCCTGCCACTGACTTGGTAAATAGCTTAGGGATGGGGCTGGAGAAATGTAACCAAAGTGGTCACCCCGCCACTGATTTGGTAAATAGCTGAGGCTGGAGAAATGTAACCACTCTCAAGTTCATAGACAGAGCTATGGATGCAAGGACTGTGGTCCTTGCAGCCCTTGTGGTCCTCTGTAGCTCAGCTGGTAGAGCACGGCGCTTGTAACGCCAAGATAGTGGGTTCGATCCCCGGGACCACCCATACACAAAAATGTATGCACGCATGAATGTAAGTCGCTTTGGATAAAAGCATCTGCTAAATGGCATATTATTATTATAAGGACTGACCATCCATGATATCCAAATTATAGTTTTAACCATGTATTGAGGCTATACAGTGTTTCTTTACAATTGCATTGTTTACAAACAAATGCTTATATTTGGGATTCTGATGGGGTTCTGATGGGGTAAGACAGTGGAACTAATCTCTTATACTCTTCAAGAATCAATGGGTTTATATCATGAATTTTAAATCCCAAAATGGATGAAGCAATCATAGATTGCCCCAACTTTAGGTTAAGACAGAAATGGTCAAGCAGGTTCCAATCAGCACAATTGGAGTAGGCTGGCTAATCTAGTCTAAGAGCATGGCGCTTGCAACGTCAGGGTTGTGGGTTCGATTCCCACGGGGGGCCAGTATGAAAAATGTATGCACTCACTAACTGTAAGTCGCTCTGGATAAGTGTGTCTGCTAAATGACTAAAATGTAAATGGGGTGCAAGTTCTGGACAATGCTGGTTGTATCTGAATGAAGACTAGGCTAGGTCTAGGGTTGACATTTATTGTTCCAGATGGGTTAGTGTTTCTGAGTAAACCCCTAGCCTTAGCTCCTGAAACCTGTTGCGCCAATAAGTGGTCTGATGTGGGGATTCATTGAACCGCCGTCCAAAACATTGGAATGACGTCCATTCAACAGCCTAGTGTTGTGACTACAAACAATTGCATGTGGCATGGAGGCGAAGTTGCATGAATCGGTTTGACATTTCTGTCAATCTAAATCAAAACTATTGTATGGACATAATTGTATTACTCTCACAAGTGTTTGTTATCGTGTTATATGAGCAGTCGACACTCCTATGCAGCATCCTATTAAGTCTGCAATAACATAGACTGTAATTGGATCTGATTTACAATAACAACTATTCTGCATTTTCCCCAAGGTAGCTTTGATTCTGGTAAAATAGGGCAACCATTGTTGTCATATTAGAACAGAATCATGACAGTTTCTATTTTCACTCATGAAAAATTGCACTTTCCAGAAGCCCGGAAGTTGGTTATATAATATTCTAATTTATACAGAAAATAAAGAAAACAGAACATTCGTTTTTTTAATAACTCATGTTTGTGCCATTTACAGAGGCAATCTGCAGATGCTACATCAATTTTTGGACCGTTACATGATTGATATATAGCCATTAATTATTTAACAATATACCTTATCAATGCTTCATGAGCTTAGTTCAACTGTAGTACCCCATCAGAAGCCAAAATATAAGCTTGTTTTACTCCAATGTTTGTAAACAATGTTAATGTAAACAACCACTATAGCTTTAAAACATGGTAAAACTATCATTTCAATCTCATAGATGGTCAGTCCTTGCATCCATAGCTTTGTCTATGAATTTGAGAGTGGTTATATTACTCAAGCCCCATCTCTCAGCTGTTTACCAAAACAAGTGGAGGGTGACCGCTTTGTAATATTTTGAACTGCAGATTGCCCCTTCAAACTACACTTTGCTATCTATAAAGGTCTAATCTCGGTTAACCCAGAACTAAAATCTCACGGAATTCATTTTTTTATGTTTACGTAGTCTGTCCTTAAGAGATTAATAAAGGACACATTGAAGATAAACTGCCAGTGGCTTGATTTTAATTTCTTATGAACCTAATTTCTTAATCAAAATAATAACAGCGTATTATACAGTGACAATCATTCCCATATTAACATTAAGATGTTGGAAAAAGCTATGAAATGTCCATGATTGGCATAAACCCACGGTAGTGGAAAACTCATTATTGTAGTCTTCATCCTCATTAAATCTTCATAGTCCGTGTAACATAAAAGAAAGTTACAGTGCATTCGGAAAGTATTCATACCGCTTGACTTTTTCCACATTTTGTTACGTTACAGCCTTATTCTAAAATTGATTAAATTGTTTGTTTTTTCACTCATCAATCTACACACAATACCCCATAATGACAAAGCAAAAACAGGTTTTTAGAAATGTTAGCAAATGTATAATAAAAACAAAAAAAACTGAAATATCACATTTACATTAGTATTCAGACCCTTTACTCAGTACTTTGTTGAAGCACCTTTGGCAGCAATTATAGCCTTGAGTCTTCTTGGGTATGACGCTACAAGCTTGGCAAAACTGTATTTGGGGAGTTTCTCTCATTCTTCTCTGCAGATCCTCTCAAGCTCTGTCAGGTTGGATGGGGAGCGTCGCTGCACAGCTATTTTCAGGTCTCTCCAGAGATGTTAGATCGGGTTCTGGCTGGGCCACTCAAGGACATTCAGAGACTTGTCTCGAAGCCACTCCTTTGTTGTCTTGGCTGTGTGCTTAGGGTTGTTGTCCTATTGGAGGGTGAACCTTCGCCCCAGTCTGAGGTCCTGAGCGCTCTGGAGCAGGTTTTCATCAAGGATCACTCTGTACTTTGCTCCATTCATCTTCCCTCGATCCTGACTAGTCTCCCAGTCCCTGCCGCTGAAAAACATCCCCACAGCATGATGCTGCCACCACCATGCTTCACCGTAGGGATGGTGCTAGGTTTCCTCCAGACGTGACGCTTGGCATTCAGGCCAAAGAGTTCAATCTTGGTTTCATTAGACAAGAGAATCTTGTTTCTCATGTTCTGAGAGTCCCTTAGGTGCCTTTTGGCAAACTCCAAGCGGGCTGTCATATGCCTTTTACTGAGGAGTGGCTTCTGTCTGACCACTCTACCATAAAGGCCTGATTGGTGGAGTGCTGCAGAGATGGTTGTCCTTCTGGAAGGTTCTCCCATCTCCACAGAGGAACTCTGGAGCTCTGTCAGAGTGACCATCGGGTTCTTGGTCACCTCCCTGACCAAGGCCCTTCTCCCCCAATTGCTCAGTTTGGCCGGGCGGCCAGCTCTAGGAAGAGTCTTGGTGCTTCCAAACTTCTTCCATTTAAGAATGATGGAGGCCACTGTGTTCTTGGGGACCTTCAATGCTGCAGAAATGGTTTGGTACCCTTCCCCAGATCTGTGCCTCAACACAATCCTGTCTCGGAGATCTATGGACCATTCTTTCGACCTCATGGCTTGGTGTTTGCTCTGACATGTACTGTCAACTGTGGGACCTTATATAGACAGGTGTGTGCCTTTCCAAATCATGTCCAATTTACCACAGGTGGACTCCAATCAAGTTATAGAAACATCTCAAGGATAACCAATGGAAACAGGATGCACTTGAGCTCAATTTCGAGTCTCATAGCAAAGGGTCTGAATACTTATGTAAATAAGGTTTTTTTTATTTTATTTTTTTATACATTTGTAAAAATGTCTAAAAGCCTGTTTTCACTTTGTCATTATGGGTTATTGTGTGTAGATTGATGCGGATTTTTTTTATTTAATCCATTTTAGAATAAGGCTGTAACGTAACAAAATGTGGAAAAAGGGAAGGGGTCTGAATACTTTCCGAATGCACCGTAATAGAAATAGAAACATGCATTTCCTAAAGAAAATGTGTGTCTGCTAGCTTGTCTTTAAGCATTTATGGTTGATAGGATAGGGTAGGATAGGATAGGATAGGATAGGATAGGATAGGATAGGATAGGATAGGATAGGATAGCCTGAATATGTAATAGAAATAGAAAAGTACATTTCCTAAAGAAAATGGGTGTGCTTGCTAGCTTTTCTTTACGTATTTATGGTTGATAGGATAGGATAGGATAGGATAGGATAGGATAGGATAGGATAGGATAGGATAGTATTGGATAGGATAGCCTGAACATGTGAAAGTTGGTTTGGTGTCTCTAGCGTGTACTGTTCAAGTTTCAAGTTTAAAAAAAAGTTGTATTAGTCGTAAAGAATACACATGGTATACACCATCCAACGAAATGCTTACAATACAGCATTACAACGAAATGCTTACAATACATGTTCCTTCTCAACAATAATAGGTCATAAAAAATAAGAATACAAACATAAAGTTACTGTTATAGATGGTGGGTTATGTTATGTTAATTTATGCTAATTTCAACAGTTTCAATAATTTAGGCCGAGACTACGAATACGGAGTTTATGCCCCCCGCCCCTCTGGAAACTTCTCTCCCAAAACTAAGGATCCGAATCACGTTCTGCGCATGTGTTATTTTACACACACATTCAAGTTTCTCGCTTTACGCTTTACTCACCCTCTTCTGAACCCTCAACCAATTTGATGGACATGATGATGTAGCCTATGTCTCTGCCTCATAATTCTGAACAGCTGAAATAAAAACGTGGTGGCGATTTGAACAAACATTCCAAAAATATATACACTGAGTGTACAAAACAGCAACACCTTCCTAATATTGAGTTGCACTCCCTTTTGCCCTCAAAACAACCTCAATTTGTCAGGGCATGGACTCTACAAGGTGTCCAAAGCATTCCACAGGGATGCTGACCCATGTTGACTCCAATGTTTCACACAGTTGTATCAAGTTGGCTGGATGTCCTTTGGGTGGGGGACCATTCTTGATACACACGGGAAACTGTTGAGCGTGAAAAACCCAGCAGTGTTGCAGTTCTTGACACACACTCAAGCCGGTGTGCCTGGCACCTACTACCATTCCCCGTTCAAAGGCACTTCAATCTTTTGTCTTGCCAATTCACAAGCCATGTCTCAATTGTCTCAAGGCTTAAAAATCCTTCTTTAACCTGTTTCCTCCCCTTCATCTACACTGACTGAAGTGGATTTAACAGGTTAAATCAATAAGGGATCATAGCTTTCATTTGGATTCACCTGGTCAGTCTATGTCATGGAAAGAGTAGGTGTTCCTGATGTTTTGTACTCTCAGTGTATACTGTATATGAAGATTATCTGTCTGTTGTAATGGATATTGCTGTTGCACACGCAAGAAGTCTATACATTGCATTGGGGGAAAACTATCAGCATTATTTGTGATTATGTAATCTTTATAGTTATGCTGCCATATAGCCAATGTTTCTACATCAAATCGCTACTACTGACTGCCTGTCTGTGTCTTGCTTGTTGATATGCTGTGTACATATAACCTGCCTATATAGCTGCATGTAGGCCAACTCCCCTCCTGAAAAAAGAACATGAAATCGCTAGACTGCCTGTTGTGTCGTTCTTATGTTTGCTTTGATTACTGTTACAACAGACAAATAACTAAGTTTGTTTGAACAAGCGGCAGCAGAGTCATGGAGTGAGTGAGCACTGAAGCAGCACCTGAAAGGACTCGGAAGGGGAAGCGCGGAGCGGATCCTGCAAATGCACAGAAATCTCAGTATCTTTAGAGTAGCCACTCCATAATTTAACGTTTTGAAAATGTTTAAGTGGTTTCAATGTTTGTAGCTGAAATGGTTAAACTGCATTAGCATTATGTCTGTATACATTGAGTATACTAAACATTAGGAATTATTTTGCTGCAACAATACAGGTCAAATGAAGATCTTGCATCTGTAGTAACACTAGAAAGATAAGTGATCCTCCTCTTTTAACAGAGGCCATCAAAACTGCTTTCAAAGGTGTGTTTTCCTGCGACTGCATCAAGGAAGTTGTACAGTGAGTGACATGGCATGCATATTTCTCTCCCTGTGCAGCACTCGCAATTTGAATACGCCTCGAGAGGAATATATTATAGGCTGAACAATTGAATAGTTCTACTATTCTACTATGGGGTTCTCTGATTTTGCTGTTGCTTACTCCCCTTACAAAAAAAAACTGTTTTCACATGTTGAGCTCAAATTTCATGTGAAACCATATTTTCATATGTATAAAATGTAGAGTTCACATGTTAACACCACCTTTTCACGTGAGTTGCAGTTGCACATGTGAAATTAGCTGTTTCACATGTTAAAAACTTGAACATGTGAAAATTGGATATGCAGTTTGAAAATAGTGTTATTCTCCTTACATGTGTAAAGGTGGTGTTAACATGTTGCAGTAGCAATGTTTCCACATATGGAATTGCAAATTCTGTAATGCCATTCTGTAAAAAGGTAACTTAGCCTACCTGAGTACAATAATTAAAGTGTGTTAAAAATAATAATGTCTTATTTCTGAGCTATCCATTCGGAATGTTACTGCTGCAGGCGCACGCTTCTCTTCTTCATACGTTGGTCAGTGACCGATGGAAGAAACCCAGTGAAAAGAACAGAGAAGCTAACGCTCCGTGTCTCCTTATTTATCCTTTTAACATGTTAAAATGAGCGCTGTCAGAGTTAATCAGTTAACTATTTGTAATTTTAATGCACAATTGTTTTAAATGCATTGTCTGAAAGAGTTCAAAATACACTGAAAACATCCAAAATACATAATATATACACTACCGGTCAAAAGTTTTAGAACACCTACTCATTCAAAGGTTTTTCTTTATTTTTAATATTTTCTACATTGTAGAATAATAGTGAAGACATCAAAACTATGAAATAACACATATGGAATCATGTAGTAACCAAAAAAGTGTTAAACAAATTAAAATATATTTTAGATTTGAGATTCTTCAAATAGCCACCCTTTGCCTTGATGACAGCTTTGCACACTCTTGGCATTCTCTCAACCAGCTTCACCTGGAATGTTTTCTATGTCAAACAGTTTCGTTTTATTTCAGTCTACTGTGATGTACTGTATATAAAGTGTAATATTGGGATGCAAACTCTAAATGTAATACATTTCAGCTCTATATCTGACATGGTACAGGTGTCTTCTTTTTTTTAAGCCCATAACCGTGTGTGAGGTTGCTCATGGTCACGTGATGAAGTAGCCCCGCCTGCGACTTCAAAATTAGTGTTGGTCCTCTTGTGTCATGTGTCCGAAAACCATGTGTTTTTTCACGTGTTCTTTTCACGTGTTCTTTTTCTTTTCATGTGGGACAACAATTTTTCATTAGATAATTCAAATATGCAAAGGTACCAGGTCTCAGTTCTGCCTGGCTCTCATCATCATAGGTGCTGGGTCTCGGACCTGGCGGGACCCGGCCCAATTTAACCCCTGGTTATGTCTCCAAGTTAAGCCATAAAGGACAACCAAATATTACTAAAAGAAAGTTAGATGCTCTCCATACATAGAAAATCCAAAAAACTGTTGATCTTTTAAAAATGATATGTTTTTGATAGCAAAATACAAAAATGTGGATTGGTCAAGTTGATACATTTAGCCATTTCAGACAAAATAAGACTTCATTTCAGATTTCTATACCATTAGTCAATATTTTTCATCACATGTCAATGGTTTTTATCATTTTGATGTGATTTTAATAGAATTTAACAGTTTTCTTACCACAAAATGTTGACACCATTGAAGCACAATGTTGCATATTTGCAAAGTTTCTAGAAAATTAATAAAGGAATTAACATATGAAAATAATGGTAAAAACACCAGGAAACTTGAAATAATAAACATTTGATTATTTTCATAATCAGAGGCCTATTACAAGTATTTCTGAAGGGTATGATGTTTATAGTTCGAAAAGTATAAATAGAATCAAAAAGCTGTGTGCAATTATTATGTAGGGTCAGTCTGCACATTTCAACATTGGTTTGGTTTTGATAGCTTAAACGGTTCAAGTGGAGTAGCGTTAAGTTTTGACCATTCAAGTGGTATTTTAAGGTTCCGTAATAAACAATTTATTAGCCATTAATAAATAGTTTGTTCACCATTTATTAAGTATTTTTGCATTCCCTGATCTAAAGTGAGTGCTATGTACTGTATATAAATATTTCATAAATGTTTTGAGTGACCAGTGTAAAAAAAGATAGGCATGCCATTGGTAGACATTCCTGCAGTACCTGGTAAAAGAATAAGCACACAACACAGGATGTTTAAGGAAATATATATACAGTTGAAGTCGGAAGTTTACATACACCTTAGCCAAATACATTTAAACTCCGTTTTTCACATTTCCTGACATTTAATCCTAGTAAATATTCCCTGTCTTAGGTCAGTTAGGATCACCACTATATTTTAAGAATGGGAAATGTCAGAATAATAGTAGAGAGAATGATTTATTTCAGCTTTTATTTCTTTAATCACATTCCCAGTGGGTCAGAAGTTTACATACACTCAATTAGTATTTGGTAGCATTGCCTTTAAATTGTTTAACTTGGGTCAAATGTTTCGGGTAGCCTTCCACAAGCTTACCATAATAAGTTGGGTGGATTTTGGCCCATTCCTCCTGACAGAGCTGGTGTAACTGAGTCAGGTTTGTAGGCCTCCTTGCTCACACACGCTTCTTCAGTTCTGCCCACACATTTTCTATAGGATTGAGGTCAGGGCTTTGTGATGGCCACTCCAATACCTTGACTTTGTTGTCCTTAAGCCATTTTGCCACAACTTTAGAAGTATGCTTGGGGTCATTGTCCATTTGGAAGACCCATTTGAGACCAAGCTTTAACTTCCTGACTGATGTCTTGAAATGTTGCTTCAATATATCCACATCATTTTCCTTCCTCATGATGCCATCTATTTTGTGAAGTGCACCAGTCCCTCCTGCAGCAAAGCACCTCCACAGCATGATACTGCCACCCCCGTGCTTCACGGTTGGGATGGTGTTCTTCGGCTTGCAAGATACCCCCTTTTTCCTCCAAACATAACGATGGTCATTATGGCCAAACAGTTCTATTTTTGTTTAATCAGACCAGAGGACGTTTCTCCAAAAAGTACGATCTTTGTCCCCATGTGCAGTTGCAAACCTTAGTCTGGCTTTTCTATGGCGGTTTTGGAGCAGTGGCTTCTTCCTTGCTGAGCGGCCTTTCAGGTTATGTCGATATAGGACTCGTTTTACTGTGGATATAGATACTTTTGACCTGTTTCCTCCAGCATCATCACAAGGTCCTTTGCTGTTGTTCGGGGATTGATTTGCACTTTTCGCACCAAAGTACGTTCATCTCTAGGAGACGGAACGCGTCTCCTTCCTGAGCGGTATGACGGCTGCGTGGTCCCATGGTGTTTATACTTGCGTACTATTGTTTGTACAAATGAAGGTGGTACCTTCAGGCGTTTGGAAATTGCTCCCAAGGATGAACCAGACTTGTGGAGGTCTAAAAAAAATGTTCTGGGGTCTTGGCTGATTTCTTTTGATTTTCCCATGATGTCAAGCAAAGAGGCACTGAGTTTGAAGGTAGGCCTTGAAATACATCCACAGGTACACCTCCAATTGACTCAAATGATGTCAATTAGCCTATCAGAAGCTTCTAACGCCATTCTATTCTATTCCAAGCTGTTTAAAGGCACAGTCAACTTAGTGTATGTAAACTTCTGACCCACTGGAATTGTGATACGGTGAATTATAAGTGAAATAATCTGTCTGTAAACAATTGTTAGAAAAATTACTTGTGTCATGCACAAAGTAGATGTCCTAACCGACTTGCCAAAACTGTTAACTGTTAACTGTTAACAAGACATGTGTGGAGTGGTTGAAAAACTAGTTTTAATGACTCCAACCTAAGTGTATGTAAACTTCAGATTTCAACTGTACATGTGTGAATAACTAGCTTACTAACATTTGCAAATGTGGGAGTAATGATTAATAAATGGTGAGCAAACGGTGGCACTTTTATTGCCATCGCCATTGAAATGCATTGGGTGAAATGCATTTAAGAATTGTTGTCGTAGAAAAAAAGTATAAATAGTATGAAAAGAAAATCTCAAACAATTGAAGTTGGGGCTGGCTACACATTCTAAAGTTTGTTTAGTGTTGAATGCGTAAGCGGTTTAAGCGCTAGAGTGGGTGGAATAAATAGACAAACTAGAAAAGTACATTTCCTAAAGAAAATGTGTGTGCTTGATAGCTTGTCTTAAATTATTTATAGTTTTGAAATAAGTTATAGTAGTGATAGTGACTGCAGTACCCTTACAGGAAAAAACACATGAATTTCATGTGATCTTATGTGAAGTTAATGTGATAACGTGACAACATGTAAAAGAAACATGTGACAACATGAAGCTACACATATGAAAACATCTCATGGTGAAATAAATGTGACAACATGGGGGTGCAACATTTCAACATGTGATACCATGAAACTACATGTGACAACTTTTGAAAGTTTTTCACATGTTTAAGTGCAAATTAGATTTTCACGTGACAGTTTTTCACGTAAAAATGCAATTCCACATGTGAAAATAGAAATTAGATTTTCACAATCTGCAATTCAAATGTGAGGTGAAAACATGTTATTCTCTTCATATGATTTATTTGTAAGATAAGTAATGAAATGGTATGGAGGTTTTAAGGTAAATGGTATGCCGTTCAGCAAAGTTTTTGTAAAAATCTTAAATCATTGACAATATGATTACATTTGACATGATGATGTAGTACTGACTTTTCAATATGACCCCACCTGGGTATGCTGATGTTTCTGCTGTGCCACAAAGTCTGTAACATTGTCAGAAGGCCCATCACATTCATTACCTATAATACATCTCTGCACTTAGCAAAAGAGTGCCATCTGCACTGCTATTTTAGTTATCAGTTAATCTGACTATTCTCTCATTATTGATTCTATTTACTTATATCAGCAATTTGAGTTTTTTTTTGTATAGTTGTCTAATGTTGTTTGGGCATATTATGTTTAAATGTTACTCCTGAATCACTATGATTGTTACAGGAGGGGGTCGCAGTTCCGGAGCGACCCACTAGGTGTCCTCCTCTGACAACCTTAGGCACCTCCTCACTCACAGTCTGGACTAATCATGATCCTATTGGTGTCACCTGTGTCTACCTGTTCACCTGTGTATTTATGCCCTCACTTCCCTGTGTTCCCTTGCTCAATTTTCTCTGTTAGTTTCTTGATGCCAAGCAGTACGAATCAGTGTCTGATCGCGAGACATATGTACAGGTACTTGAGAAGTGTTCTCCCTGTTTCATTGTTGTTTCAGTCGTAGTTAGTATTTCGTATTTTTGCTGTCAGCCTGTTTTTGGAGACCAATTTGCTCCTCCTTTATTTTATTGTGACAAGTCCGTTATTTTGTATCCTGGCTTTGGGACCACCAGTAAAGATCCTTGTTTCACCATCTCTGCCTACTGCCTACTGTCTATCCTGCACCGCACATTGTTCACACCTCACACCAACCCTTACAATGATAAATAAAATAGCTTTTCTTGAGTGTATCATACAAAGCTGAGATCTACTTTGAAGTCCAAAGTGTCGGAATACAGGTGAAATCAGTTATTCACACAGACATGGTGGCGTAGCAGGAAGATCGGAATGCCGGGAACCAAGAAGTTGTGAGTTCAAATCTCAGGTGAGGACATGTTGAATAATAATGACTATATAAATTGTGCATTTGGAAAGTATTCAGACCCCTTGACATTTTCCACATTTTGTTACGTTACAGCCTTATTCTAAAATCGATTAAATTGCTTTTTTTCCTCATCAATGTACACACAATACCCCATAATGACAAAGCAAAAACAGGTTTTTAGATTTTTTTTGCAAATGCATAAATACATTTAAAAAACTGAAATATGACTTTTACATAAGTATTCAGACCCTTTACTAAGTACTTTGTTGAAGCACCTTTGGCAGTGATTACAGCCTCGAGTCTTCTTGGGTATGATGCTACAAGCTTGGCACACCTGTATTTGGGGAGTTTCTCCCATTCTTCTCTGCAGATCATTTCAAACTCTGTCAGGTTGGATGGGGAGCGTTGTCTTGGCTGTGTGCTTAGGGTCATTGTCCTGTTGGAAGGTGAACCTTCACCCCAGTCTGAGGTCCTGAGCACTCTGGAGCAGGTTTTCATCAAGGATCTCTCTGTACTTTGCTCCATTCATCTTTCCCTAAATCCTGACTAGTCTCCCAGTCCCTGCCGCTTAAAAACATCCCCACAGCATGATGCTGCCACCACCATGCTTCACCGTAGGGATGGTGCTAGGTTACCTCCAGACATGGCGCTTGGCATTCAGGCCAAAGAGTTCAATCTTGGTTTCATCAGACCAGAGAATCTTGTTTCTCATGGTCTGAGAGTACTTTAGGTGCCTTTTGGCAAACTAAACTAAAAAGCGGGCTGTCATGTGCCTTTTACTGAAGAGTGGCTTCAGTCTGGCCACTCTACCATAAAGACCTGATTGGTGGAGTGCTGCAGAGATGGTTGTCCTTCTGGAAGGTTCTCCCAGCTCCACAGAGAAACTCTGGAGCTCTGTCAGAGTGACTATCGGGTTCTTGGTCACCTCCCTGACCAAGGCCCTCCCCCGATTGCTCAGTTTGGCTGGGCGGCCAGCTCTAGGAAGAGTCTTGGTGGTTCCAAACTGCTTCCATTTAAGAATGATTGAGGCCACTGTGTTCTTGGGGACCTTCAATGCTACAGAAATGCTTTGGTACCCTTCCCCAGATCTGTGCCTCGACACAATCTTGTCTCGGAGCTCTACGGACAATTCCTTCGACCTCATGGCTTGGTTTCTGCTCTGACATGCACTGTCAACTGTGGGACCTTATATAGACAGGTGTGTGCCTTTCCAAATCATGTCCAATCAATTGAATTTACTACAGGTTGACTTCAATCAAGTTGTAGAAACATCTCAAGGATGATCAATGGAAACAGGATGCACTTGAGCTCAATTTCGAGTCTCATAACAAAGGGTCTGAATACTTATCTAAAAAAGGTATTTCTGTTTTTTTTATATATATTTGCAAAAATTCTAAAAACCTGTTTTTGCTTTGCCATTATGGTGTATTGTGTGTAGATTGATGAGGATTTGTATTTTATTTTATCCATTTTAGAATAAGGCTGTAATGTAACATAATGTGGAAAAAGTCAAGGGGTCTGAATACCTTCCGAATGCGCTGTACATACACAATGTAATCGTGTACGTCAAAATATGTAAGTTGAAAACGAACATTTTAATCCACATGTGAAGGTTAATGTGATCACATGAGAAAACATGTGAAATATCATAACATGTTAAGTGTTCCAAAACCACACGTTTTCACATTATTTTACATGTGAAAGGTTATGTGAGCACTTGTGGAAATCCACATGTGAAACTTCATGTGAAATATCATGACGTGAAGTGTTCTAGAAAAATTGCAAAACGTGGCAATTTCACTTGAAATCCTGTGATTTTCCACATGTGAAATCATGTGGTTTTTCCATAAGGGTAGTAATGGTAGTGACAGGTTATAGTTAAAAAAGTAGGTACCTGTAGATGGAAAGATTGATTGATTGACAGAATGATTGATTGATTTTTACTATTACTGTTGCTGGGTTAGTTTAAGCAAATGTAAATAGTTTAAGTAGTAAACATTTAAATAGTTATCATTTATAAACTTTTGACAATTTTAAAGTGGTTAATTGTTTGAAACGGAAATGTTTATAGAGCAGTAGCATTCAAATGTCTACCACTGTTTTCTTATGGTTGGCATTGAATCCATGAAGTTTTATGCTAACCCATGTTAATTTATGGAAATGTAAAGAAGATCGATTCGTTAATTGGTTAATTGGTTAATTGATTGATTGATAGGATAGCTTGAACACAAGAAAGTTGGCTTGGTGTCTCTAACTCGAATGGTTCAACAGTTGTCATTACTGTTTGTGGGTAATTTAAATAGTTTAATTTAAAACGTTTTGAAAATGTTACATTTGTTTTAATATTTGTAGCTAAAATGGTTAAAAAGCAGTAGAATTTAAAATGTATTCCACTGTGTTGTTACGGTTGGTTTTGAATCCATTACGTTTTATCCTAATTTATGCAATTTAAAATTGTTTACAGTTTATAAAGGTTTTAGAGAATTTGAAGTCAGGATATTCTGAACATTTTCAAAGTTGGTATTGTAGCTTAATTGGCCAAGGAGCAGGACCATTTTGAATATCAATCACTGTACGCCTATGGATCTCATTGAAATCCATGTTAATTTATGCAAATTCAAAACGGTTATAGTTCAAAAAGTATAAATAGTATCAAAAATCTGAATGCAAGCAACATAAGTTTTAATTTATAAGGCCATACTGAGACAGCTTTCATTTTACCTGTGTACCTGCATTGTCCAGCAGACTAATGACAATTATCGCATATGCTCAAAGGACTGTATCTCCTTGACGGTGCCTAAGGTCCGTACAGAGCTAGGTGAAAAAGCATCCCATTACTCTGGCCCCTCTACTTGGAACGAGCTACAAAAGGACTTGAAACTTCAGGAGCTTGTCCCTTAAAATGATTTTAAAGCTAGAGTCAAATGGTGGAAAATGATTTGCGGTGTTGTCAATGTTTTGACCCCTAGTCAACCACTCCTCCCAACCACCAATGTCCTGATCAATGTGTAAACTGATGTTTTAAACTGTAGTGCTTTGTGTTGTAAATGTTTGAAACTTCGTGTGCTGCTTTTTTGGAATTGTACATGAGGAACATATTGAACGTGAGCTGTGGTGCATCCCCATGTCATAGCCTAGGAGTGGGAGGACAACATGATGGTATTCTATCAATAGGCTATTCGCTCCAAAAAGCTTTTTCATCGCCATTTGTCCCATTATCTTTTTCACCAACAAAAAATAAACCACTCTAGTCAAACATATTTTGTGTGTACATTTTACAGACAATTTGCTGTTTACTTCCACTTGTCTGGAGTTTTTTTTTTACGCAGAAAAATGGTTGGATGGAAACATGGCAACTGTCTGCAAACCGGCATGGTGACATTCTTTCCACACCTCTTCTTTGGCTGCATTTACACAGGCAGCCCAATTCTGATCTTTTGCTGCTTATTAGTCTTTTGACCAATCAGATGTACATTTTAGTCATTTTAGCAGACGCTCTTATCCAGAGCGACTTACAGTTAGTGAGTGCATACATTTTTTTTCACACTGGTCCCCCATGGGAAACGAACCCACAACCCTGGCTTTGCAAACGCCATACTCTACCAACTGAGCTACACAGGACATGTCAGCTCTTTGACAATAATTGGGCAAAAGATCAGAATTGGGCAGCCTGTATAATCTTCTTTCTCTCCAATTGTCATATCACACATAACAAAAGCATGGTTTTCTATAGTCAAATTCTAATTCCTGTCAACGCTCCCTGCAACAAGAACGAACCAGAAATGTGGCATATCTGTTCATTTGAAACCCTGGATAATGGCCGTGTGAACTATCTCATGACATTTTTGGCTAAACACAATGGAACATTCTTATCTTTAAGGACATGCATGTCCTGGCAATAAATCATCTCATCTCCGGGTGACTTCTGTCACAGTAAAATGCTATGATAGGTGACGCTGGGCAAATACCTAACGTCAAGTCAGATAGTTTCACAGTCAGTCACTGATCTCCTAAAAAAAAAGTACACACAGGCAATGCTGCATACCAATGCAAATGCCTGCGTACAAAAACATTATCATGCTTTGAATTGTTCGAATTTTACAATTGTATAATACATATAAAGTTGGTTCAGCCATGTGAAAAGAATAATACATACATACTAGAAAAGTAAATTTCCTAAAGAATGTGTGTGCTTACTAGCTTGTGTTGAAGTATTTATGGTAGTGCTTGTGACTGCAGTAGTAACGGTAGTGACTGGTTATAGTTGAAAAAGTAGGTAGATTGAAAGATTGATTGATTGATAGCCTGAATATATAAAAGTTGGTTTGGTGTTTTTAGCTTGAACGGTTCAAAAGTTGCTGTTATTTTTGATGGGTTATGTTATGGTAATTTATGCACATTTCAATAGATATAATTTATAACCTTTTGAAAATCTTAAAGTTGTTTTAATGTTTGTAGCTGAAATGGATAAAGAGAAGTAGCATTTAAAATGTCCACCACTGTGTTCTTATGGCTGGCATTGAATAAATTAAGTTGTATGCACATTTATGCAAATACATTTCTTTACATAGTTTAGAAAGGTTTTAGAGAATTATGTAGTTAGGATAGCCTGAACATTTTAAAGTTGGTCTTAATTGGCTGAGAAACAGGACAATGTTTTATGCTGCTGCTACTCTGTTTATTATCTATGCATAGTCACTTTAACTCTACCCACATGTACATATTACCTCGACTAACCGGTATTTTTTACTTATCTATTTTTTACTTACTTTTTTCTTAAAACTGCATTGTTGGTTAAGGGCTTGTAAGTAAGCATTTCACTGTAATGTCTACACCTGTTGAATAGCTACCACTGTATTACTATTGTTCTCGTTCAGGTCCACATTAATTTATGCAAAAATAATAATGTATTATTATTATTATTATTATTATTAATATTATTATTATTATTATTATTATTATTATTATTATTATTATTATTATTATTATTATTATGTAAGAACTCTAGTGGTCTTGCCTTCAGCAAGCACACTAATAAGACTATGTAAGAATCTAGAGTGGTCTTGCCTTCAACAAGCACACTAATCCAGGCTCTGTCGTAGCCGGCCGCGACCGGGAGACCCATGGGGCGGCGCACAATTGGCCCAGCGTCATCCAGGGTAGGGGAGGGAATGGCTGGCAGGGGATGTTGGTAGAGCATGGCGTTTGCAACGCCAGGGTTGTGGGTTCGATTCCCACGGGGGGCAGTATGAAAAAATAAAAAATATATATAATGTATGCACTCACTAACTGTAAGTCGCTCTGGATAAGAGCGTCTGCTAAATGACTGAAATGTGTAAATGTAATAAGACAATTAAAGAAATCTAGAGTGGTCTTGCCTTCAGCAAGCACACTAATAATAATAAGAGTATGTAACGGCCCAGCTACACCACGCGTCCATGAAACTTGCTTCATACTAAGTTGATAAGATAAGACTGTAGTCAATGTTACCTGCTACATTGGCACGTGCATAAAGCGTAGATGCTGTAGCAGCAACCTAACATTATGTTTGGAGTCTCTTTTTCTCGGATCCACACACGTAAACACCATACAAAGTGCCTGAAATAATTGGTATGAATCTTTTTTTGACACTTAAAGACATATTCACTCAGCTTCATAGTGAAAATGTAATAGACACATGAATAATAGTAGTAGGCTACATCAATACAATAGTAGAAGGCTACCTGTATGAAAAAAAGGGCTTTATAAATAACATTTGATTGATTGATTGAAAAACAAATATAACTGTAGTCTTCCTAGTTCATAACTAGAGGTAGGTTGTTATATGTATAGTATCAATGCATTTTTTTAAAAACATTTAAACATTCAAACCAGCTAATGAACAAAAAGGCAGTTGCAGAGCTGATGGTCTACCTTGTATTATCTTTTGAGGCAGAGGATGCTGTAGACCCCTCCCCCAACCCTCCTTGGAAGTTATTCCGATTTGAAAGGACAGAACAAAGTTGGCAAAATGGATGACACCCGTTTGATCATTGAAGTTGAGAAGGATCCTTTGCTGTATGACCCCAGCAACCCCCAATACAAGGACGCTTTGTCCAAAGAAAAAGCATGGAATGCTGTAGCAACCGTCTTCGGAGAACCAGGTCTGTTTTGTCAACAAAATCAATTGATGTGTATTTGTTCTGGCTTGCAAAGTACAGACAGCTAGCCAGGGGCAGCCGCTGATTGGTTGAAAGCCCGGGGCGCAGGTCTATTTAGAACAAGCAGCCAGCTCACAAACTAACGAGTGCACCAGGGAGAACGCAACAAGCATGCAGATGCTATAAGTGAAATCAGATTATCTAACTGGGGATAGCTAACATAATGTCACAAAGTATGATGCACTAGCAAGTTAACTTTAATTCTGAAAAAACTTCCTATTTCCGAGTTAGTCAGATATTAGTTTAGATAGACTTGAAATTGGCATGGGAGCCAACTATCTAGCAAGCTACCAGCTAGCTATCTGCTTATCAAAGGTAGATAAAGGGTTAATTTGACAAAAAAATCTACCAAACTATTTCACGTTTCTCAAAATTACTGTAGCTAGCTAATTAATTTGATCATGCTTTGTGATACACCCAGTTTTATGTTATTTTAGTCAACATGTTGCCTGATAAACACCATGGGGGAAACATGCTTTTTTGTCCTACCAGATCTGCGATGAGAAGGTTCTAGCTAGTGTATCCCTCTGTCCTTCGACTCTTGTTGGATGTAGATGTCCGGTTTATCAGGTCCCAGGCTCCCATGACTGTTTTGATTATTTATTTACAAGTTAACTATACAATTAGCTTTTTGATCTAGCGGCGTCTGTACCTGATAGAGCAGATCTAGTTTCACGCAGAAGTAAGCCGTCAGGTGTGAGAGACTCATTGGGAGGAAGACTAGAGCAGACACAGAAGTTCTGACTGAGTGAACATTTCAGCGCCCCAGGGTGGTCCATTTAATTTGTGCTGTAAAAATGTATGCTATGAAATTCTGTGATTTCATTGGGGCAGTTCCCCCTCATAGCAAATAGCTGGCAAAACAATCCAAGCAATGTTCGCACAGCCTATGCGCCCGCGGAGCTGCTGCTGCTGGCAGAGTCACTGAGGGGCAGAGTAGTAAGTTACTGCACCGCTTGTTTTGAACTATATATTTTTTTAACAGGAAAATGTACACATTTACCACACTTTTATGAACATTTAAAACATAATCCATGAATTATATAATATTGTTATTTTTTCTATATATATAATTATTTATTTTTTCAGTTTGACCAATCACATGTGGGGCGCTGCCCCTAACACCCAAATGGGCGGCCGACACTGCAGATAGCCAGCAACTGTTCAATTGTTGATTAATGAATTGACTGCATATGGTTGTAGAATTTTAACTCAACTTTATTTTTGATATAATGAGAAATATGGTTGTCGTCATATAGTCATATACCCATATTGGACCGAAAGTCAATAGATTCCTTGCAGAAGAGACCTAGTACTACTGATTCTGCTTCCACCCACGCATCTGTTTACCTCTCTGGTGTAGCGTGTAAAATTACAGCCCTAATGTCCTGTTCACAGTTTGGGCACGCGCCATCCCGGTGTAGCTCCTCTGTAAGAGTGTTAGAGTAGTCTTGCTTTTAGCAAGCACACCAATAACTTAAAACCTGATATTCAATTGCTTAGGGACATATTAAACAATGCAACTTTAATCTTGTTTTAATAATTCCCCTGAAAAAAAAAAAACGTATTTGCTAGTTCTATTCATTTCTATTGAGAGACTTACCTGAGCGCTTCATACACTGTCCATGGCACGTCAGAGTTTAGCCATTCGCGCAGTGCGCATTTCCATTTATTTTCCACCTCAGACGCGCGCCTTCATCGAGGTGGTGCTGTTAAAGACTTGTATCAAAGCAACGAAATGTTTTGAAGAAATGTTACACTTTATCACATTACAAAAAGATAGTGCCTTCTCTGCGTCCACAACGATCAAGTCCTCGTCTCAGTTCCAAGCGGGAGCGGTACACACTCAATAATCCGTTTTTGCATTTTGCTGATCTCAAAACGCCCACAATCTAATCATTATTGTTATGTAAACTAACATACATTTTCTTATCAAATCAAAGTAACTTGTTTGATTGTGATGAATGTGTAGTTTACTGTTAGCAAAGTAAAACAGCAAGATCCAGCTCTGCAGGGTGCAGAATTCATTTGAAGGTGGGAATGCAATTAATTCGTCTGGAGCTTTTCGGCTAGTCCTTTTGGAGAGGGAGGCTGGCTGCTGCGCTGGTATTTATATATCACAATAACGTGACAACGTCACTATGCTTCTGTGCAGGTCTCTCACCAATAGCTACTGATCCACCATAAAGCCATACATACATTACTCACCTGTTGCACAAGCTAAGACAATAGGACTGATGCAACCTGGACTCAGGGGTAGACGTAACATAGTAAAGGACAATCCGGGATGTCAAATTAGTATGATATGTTACATTTGGTATGGTATGTATTCATTTATTCATCATTCATTTCATATGATATGTTACGAATTACAATTCATACGATATGTTACGAATTGCAATTCATACAATATGTTACAAATTTGCAACGAGTATGATATGTTACGAATTCCAATTTGTTGTTGCTAACGTTAGCTAGGTGGTTAAGGTTAGGGTTAAGGTTAGGGTTAGGCGTTATGTTAAAGTGTTAAGGTTAGAGGAAGGGTTAGCTAACATGCAAAGTAGCTAAAAAATAGTAAGTAGTTAATTAGTAAGTTGCTAATTACCTAAAGTGCTAAAGTCCGTGATGAGATTCGAACACGCAACCGTTGGGATGCTAGACATTCGCATTACCATACCAAACGTAACATATCATACTAATTTAATGTACACAGATTTTCGTTTACTATGTTACGTCTAGTCTATGATACCAAGCTGACTGATTACATTTTGCACAACAGCTGTTTTTAGCATTAACAACTTTATTTATACCTTTCCAAATATCAAAGTCTTAGCTTTTTTTACATTTATTTTTTATCTTCAGTTAAAAATATATGTTTTTTAATTAGGCTATGACTATCCAGGATTCTATACATTTTTTATATTCTACACTTGGGTTGATGTATGGGTTCAATACATTAATTTCAGAGGAAAGATGTTTTAATATAGAAAGCTGAACAGAGTCTATATCAATATATTGGCTATATTCCTAATAAAGCAAAGTGTCAGTGAGTTCATTATTTGAGCCTCCCTCTCCATAGGATAAACCCATGGCTGTGACTTCTGGCTTGGAATGCTTTCATGTTGTTTTATGTTGACAGATGAATGGTTGTACAGACACTAATGAACTAAGATCATATAAAATAGATTCCTCTGTCAGCATGGGGTCTTTTCATCTTGTTTGAGACACAATATTGTATGGACATGTATTCCAGTCATTTTTATTAGCCTGGTCCCATATATATGTGTGTGCTTGTCAAGCCAAACATGTTTGAAAACCCTATAAGCACATACACCAGTGTTTCCCAAATTACAAATCCTGGTCCTGGGAACCCAAATGTTTATTTTTTCCCTATCACCAACACACCTGATTCAAATAATCAAAGGCTTGATGATGAGTTGAATTAAATTAATAAAATGTGTTAGTGCTACGGCAAAAGCAAAAATATGCACCCCATAGGGTCACACGACCGGGATTGGGAAACACTGATTTATACCCTCCATCAGATGATTGATTATGGCCCTCTATCACTCCCTTGTGGCCAAAGTAGAGATCATTGTCAGGGTGGAATGTGGGCATTAGCCTGGTCCCAACCCCATTGCTCATTATCAAGCTAAACATGTTTGACATGAAAATGAGTGACAAGGAGTTGACATGACAGCACAAACAGATTGACACTCAGGCTACATTTTAATGAATTTTTTACACATAAATGTGATATTATCCTTCCTTTCAAACATTTTACTTTTATAATTTAAACACATGACAGTCACCAACAACAACAGAAAACATACAACCGAAACACAATGCACAACACAAAACAACAGCAACAATGTCAAGGAAGTCCAAAAACATATTAGAAAAAGAAGAAGAAAAACAAGCATTGTCACTATGTTCCAACTCCTCACTCCTTCTTCCCTTCCTTCCCTTGTCCCTCATCTTATTCTCTCACGGGCTAGCCAACCCCCTCAACGAAGCATCCTCTCCCATATACCGAACCACAGGGCTCCAGATTCACAGAGATCTATCAAGTTTCCCCTGGAAGGCATACAGTACGTCAGTCCTTCCAGGGGATATAACCACAACCACAGATTATCTACCCTGGTATAGCCACTACTGTCTCTGCTACAGTAGGGCCTAGACAGGTCACCTACAAGCTGAAAACCTTATAAAGTTGTTTCTCAAATTACAAATCCTGGTCCCGGGGACCCAATGGGATGCACTTTTTAGTTGTTGCCCTATCACCAGCACACCTGATTGAAATAATAAAAGGCTTTATGATGAGTTGATTAGTTGATTCAATGTGTTAGTGCTACGGTAAAAACTAAAATATTCACCCCTTAGGATCCTCATGGCCGGACCAGGATTGGGAAACACTGACCTATAGCCCACATCAGTTGATTTATGCTTGTGGCCCCTTGTGGCCAAAGTCGTACTGATTATGTTCATATGTCTGGATTTACTTCGAACCTCTGCGGTGAACCAACAATTGAAATGTCAGGAAGAGTACCATGAGAAACTGGTTTATATATTTGACTCAATGGCTGTGTTCACATAGGCATCCCAGTTCTGGTTGTATTTTCACTAATTGGTCTTTTGACCAATAAGATCAGCTCTGAAAAAGATCTGATGTGAAAAGATCTGATGTGATTGGTCAAAAGACCAATTAGTGGAAAAGAGATCAGAATTGGGCTGCCTGTGTAAATGCAGCCATTGAGTGACAACGAGTTGGGATGATAGCACAAACAGACTGCCACTCAGGCTGCATAATTGAAATACATGACAGTCACCAACAACAACAGAAAACATACAACAGAAACACATAACACACACAATGCAAAACACAAAACAACGGCAATGTCAAGGAACTCCAAAACAAAAACATATTGGAATGTGGGTTTTTTCGACTCCTCCCTCCTCCTTCATTCCTCTTCCCTCTTCTTCTTCTCTCAGGGGACCGGGATTGAGAAACACTGACCTATACCCTCCATCAGTTGTTTAAGTATTGGCTATCCATCACTCCCATGTGGCCAAAGTTGTACTGATTATGTTCCTATGTCTGGATTTGGCAGGAACAGTACCATGAGAAACCGGTTGATATATTTGACTCATTCCTCAACTTCCTGCCTATACTACTGGGATGTGTTGATGTATTTTCCTGTGTTTGAGAATTGCCTTGTGTTATGGTTTAGTATGCCCTTGGGTTATTTGTATTATATGGAAAACTACACTGAGTGCACAAAACATTAGGAACACCTGCTCTTTCCATGACATAGACTGACCAGGTGAAAGCTATGATCCCTTATTGATGTTACCTGTTAAATCCACTTCAATCAGTGTAGATATAGGGGAGGAGACAGTTTAAAGAAGGATTTTTAAGCATTGAGACAATTGAGACATGGATTGTATGTGTGCCATTCAGACGGTGAATGGGCAAGACAAAAGATTTAAGTGCCTTTGAATGGGGAATGGTAGTAGGTGCCAGGTGCACCGGTTTGAGTGTGTGTCAAGAACTGCAACACTGCTGGGTTTTTCACATCAACAGTTTCCTGTGTGTATCAAGAATGGTCCACCACCCAAAGGGCATTCAGCCAACTTGACACAACTGTGGGAAGCATTGGTGTCAACATGGGCCTGTGGAAAGCTTTCGACACCTTGTAGAGTCCATGCCCCGACGAATTGCGGCTGTTCTGAGGGTGAAAGGGGGTGCAACTCAATATTAGGAAGGTGTTCCTAATATTTTGTGCACTCTGCCTGTCAACTATGTGTCTGTCTATCCCTGTTCTCTCCTCTCTGCACAGGCCATACTCTTCCCTCTCTGTGGATGACTTCGTCAACAATTTAGAAAAGAAGGTTGATGACATCCGATCCTCATTTATTAAGTCAAATGACACCGCTGGTCCTGCTCACACTGCCCTACCCTATGCTTTGACTTCTTTCTCCCCTCTCTCTTCAGATGAAATCTTGCGACTTGTGACGGCCGGCCGCCCAACAACTATGCCCGCTTTATCCCCTCCTCTCTTCTCCAGACCATTTCCGGAGACCTTCTCCCTTACCTCACCTCTCTCATCAACTCATCCTTGACCGCTGGCCATGTCCCTTCCGTCTTCAAGAGAGCGAGAGTTGCACCCCTCCTCAAAAAACCTACACTCGATCCCTCCGATGTCAACAACTACAGACCAGTATCCCTTCTTTCTTTTCTCTCCAAAACTCTTGAGCGTGCCGTCTCTAGCCAACTCTCCTGCTATCTCTCTCAGAATTACCTTCTTGATCCAAACCAGTCAGGTTTCAAGACTGGTCATTCAACTGAGACTACTCTTCTCTGTGTCACGGAGGCTCTCCGCACTGCTAAAGCTAACTCTCTCTCCTCTACTCTTATCCTTCTAGACCTATCCGCTGCCTTTGATACTGTGAACCATCAGATCCTCCTCTCCACCCTCTCCGAGTTGGGCATCTCCAGCGCTGCTCACTCTTGGATTGCGTCCTACCTGACCGGTCGCTCCTACCAGGTGGCGTGGCGAGAATCTGTCTCCACACCACGTGCTCTCACCACTGGTGTCCCCCAGGGCTCAGTTCTAGGCCCTCTCCTATTCTCTCTATACACCAAGTCACTTGGCTCTGTCATATCCTCACATGGTCTCTCCTATCATTGCTACGCAGACGACACACAATTCATTTTCTCTTTTCCCCCTTCTGATAACCAGGTGGCGAATCGCATCTCTGCATGTCTGGCAGACATATCAGTGTGGATGTCGGATCACCACCTCAAGCTGAACCTCGGCAAGACAGAGCTGTTCTTCCTCCCGGGGAAGGACTGCCCGCTCCATGATCTCGCCATCACGGTTGACAACTCCATTGTGTCCTCCTCCCAAAGTGCAAAGAACCTTGGCGTGACCCTGGACAACACCCTGTCGTTCTCCGCTAACATCAAAGCGGTGAACCGATCCTGCAGGTTCATGCTCTACAACATTCGCAGAGTACGACTCTACCTTACACAGAAAGCGGCACAGGTCCTAATCCAGGCACTTGTCATCTCCCGTCTGGATTACTGCAACTCGCTGATGGCTGGGCTCCCTGCCTGTGCCATTAAACCCCTACAACTCACCCAGAACGCTGCAGCCCGTCTGGTGTTCAACCTTCCCAAGTTCTCTCATGTCACCCCGCTCCTCCGCACACTCCACTGGCTTCCAGTTGAGGCTCCCATCTACTACAAGACCATGGTGCTTGCCTACGGAGCTGTGAGGGGAACGGCACCTCCTTACCTTCAGGCTCTGATCAGACCCTACACCCAAACGAGGGCACTACGTTCATCCACCTCTGGCCTGCTAGCTCCCCTACCTCTACGGAAGCACAGTTCCCGCTCAGCCCAGTCAAAGCTATTCGCTGCTCTTGCACCCCAATGGTGGAACAAGCTCCCCCACGATGACAGGACAGCGGAGTCACTGACCACCTTCCGGAGACACTTGAAACCCTACCTCTTTAAGGAATACCTGGAATAGTATAAAGTAATCCTTCTTCCCCCACCCCCCATAAAAAAAAGGTGGTTGTCCCACTGGCTATCATAAGTTGAATGCACCAATTTGTAAGTCGTTCTGGATAAGAGTGTCTGCGAAATGATGTAAATGAAACAGAGAGAGAAAAAAGAGAAAGTAAAAGTAAGGCTGCATTTAGACAGGCAGCCCAATTCTGGTACTTTTTTCACTAATTGGTTTTATGACCAATCAGATCAGCTCTGAAAAATATCTGATGTGGAAAGATCTGATGTGATTGGTCAAATGACCAATTGGTGGAAATAAATATCAGAATTGGGCTGCCTGTGTAAACGCAGCCAAAGAACAATGCAATGGCCTGGGTCAAACACAGCCAATTATATGATGACATGTAAAGTAGCCTTTGTAATCCTGTGGCAGCTGCAGTTTGACTTTCAACTTTAAAAATATCACAAAGCAGAGAGAGCGAGAGAGAGGGGGAAAGGGGGATACCTAGTCAGTTGTACAACTGAATGACTTTAACTGAAATGTGTCTTCCTCTTTTAACCCAACCCCTCTGAATCAGAGAGGGAGAGCGAGAGAAAGATAGCCAGCCAAAGAAAGAAAGAAAGAAAGAAAGAAAGAAAGAAAGAAAGAAAGAAAGAAAGAAAGAAAGAAAGAAAGAAAGAAAGAAAGAAAGAAAGAAAGAAAGAAAGAAAGAAAGAAAGAAAGAAAGAAAGAAAGAAAGAAAGAAAGAAAGAAAGAAAGGTGAGAGAGATTGCATTGCAGAGTGGGGCTGAAGGGCATGAATACACTAGGGGTGAGAGAGGGAGGAAAGGGGGATGAAAGAGGGCTGAGGGAGGGAGAGATGGAAGGAGGAAAGGGGGGGGTGAACCTATTTGACAATGATTGCCTGAGACACCCTATAGCTGTCACTCTGATGAATGAACTGAGTCCACCTCCATTGCCCTGCTTTACCCGGGAGGTAAACTGCCACCACCCCTCTTCTCTCTTCCCCTCCTTCTCACCACCTTATACCTTATTTTAGACCTCATCCTTACCTCTCCCTGTCCCTTCCTTCCCTCTCCTCTTCTCTTCCTCACAGCCCCATTCTCTCCATTCTAAGTTTTCAAATCACCCATATTCTACTTCTCCATCCACCATCCCCACCTGCCCCTACAAGTCTCCCGTAGCCCTGAGACGGGCCGGTAACCACCATGAGATTGCCCAGTGCCCTGGGGCAGCCTCCAGGTAGCGGCAGTGTGAAGCACTGGTCAAGGGACCACTATAGCTACGTGTCACTACTTACTAAGGACTATTGTATTTTAGAGTGATTGTACATTTCTCTCTCCCTTTCTTTTTCTCTCTCTCTCTCTCTCTCTCTCTCTCTCTCTCTCTCTCTCTCTCTCTCTCTCTCTCTCTCTCTCTCTCTCTCTCTCTTACACAAAGAATTATACCTACTTCGGCCTAACAATCAAGACCACAGGTAACTTCCACAAGGCTGTGAACGATCTAAAAGACAAAGCAAGAAGGGCCTTCTATGCCATAAAAAGGAACATAAAACTTGACATCCCAAATACTTCAATCAGTTATAAAACCCATTGCCCTCTATGGTTGTGAGGTATGGGGTCCACTCACCAACCAAGAATTGACAAAATGGGACAAACACCCAATTGAGATTCTGCGTGCAGAATTCTGTCAAAATATACTTTGTATCCAACGCAAAACCCCAAACAATGCATGCAGAGCAGAATTAGGACTATACCCGCTAGTTATCAAAATCCAGAAAAGAGCTGTTAAATTCTACAACCACTTAAATGGAAGCAATGGCCACACATTCCACGACAAAGCCCTCACCTACAGAGAGATGAAGCTAGAGAAGAGACCCCTCAGCCAGCTGGTTCGCGAGCCCTGTTCACAAACACAAACAGACCCAACCAAATTATGAGTAAGCAAAAAGATAACTAATTGACATACTGGAAAGAATCAGCCCAAAAAATTGGAACGTTATTTGGCCCTGAACAGAGAGCACACATCGCCAGAATACCTGACCACTGTGACTGACCCAAAATTAAGAAAATCCTTGACTATGTACACATTCAGTGAGCATAGCCTTGCTATTGAGAGAAGTCGCCATAGGCAGACCTGGATCTCAAGAGAAGACAGGATAATAATAATATGCCATTTAGCAGACACTTCTATCCAAAGCGACTTACAGTCATGCGTGCATACATTATTTTTTTGTGTATGGGTGGTCCCGGGCCTCGAACCCACTACCCTGGCATTACAAGCGCCGTGCTCTACCAGCTGAGCTACATAGGACCACATATGTGCCCACTTTCCACAAAATGAGGTGGAAACTGAACTGCACTTCCTAGCCTCCTGCCAAATGTATGACCACATTAGAGACACATATTTCCCACAGATCACAAAGACAACATTGATAAACTCCCACATCTGTTAGGCAAAATACCACAATGTGCAATCACAGCAGCAAGATTTGTGGCTTGTTGCCATGACAAAAGGGCAACCAGTGGAGCACAAACAACATTGTAAATACCACCAATACTTATCTGTTTATTAAATAGTTATCTTCCCCTACTATTCATACTACAACTATTTGCACGTTGCTAAAACACTGATGATATAACACTTGAAATGTCTATCTTTTTTAAACTTTTTTGACTGCAATCTTTACTGTTAATTTCTAAATCGTTTTTTGTTGATGTTGTTAAATTAGTTTCTTATCAGTTTTGTTTCTTGTTTATTTCACTTGTTTTGGCAATTAAATAAAATTGAATTGAAATTGAAAGAGAGAGTGAGAGAGAAAGAGAGAGAGAAAGAGCGAGACAGTGAGAGAGATGGAGAGAGACGAGAGGGAGAGGGAGAAGTATCCACCAGCATATGAATTGATGGATCCCTAGAGGCAAGGAGAGGAGAGGGAGGAGTGGAAGGAGAGAGGGAGCAAAAAACATCAAATAGAGGAACAGATAAATAGAGGACAAAGGCAGGGAAGGAGGGATGGTAGAGCTAAAAACAAAAAGACAGAGCACTCTTCTAAAGCCTGTGGATGGGGGTGAAAGTTCACAGGGTGAGGAAAGACCTCTGGGGTTGACTCCTCCAATGACGCATGACACCCTCACTTGACTTGGTGTGACAACATTGTCTATGTCCACTCTCTGAACATGCATCACTCAAAGAGATGAGGGTATGGTGACATGTCCTAACTTAAAAAAGCTATATGTTCAATTCAACAATGGACCAGTCAATTTGACAACAAGAGATTTGCTGGCCCCAGTCAATTTGACAATAGTGACAGTTTGTTGTTAAATTGTTACATGTAGTACCTTGTCACGACTTCCTCCGAAGCTGCCTCCTCTCCTTGTTTTAGCCACTGCCACTCCACTTTTCATCATTCCATTTGTTTTGTCTTGTTTTTCACACACACACCTGGTTCATATCCCCTCATCAGTCTCTGTATAAGTATTCCCTCTGCTCCCCATGTCTTTGTGTGTTATTGTTTCCATGTGGAAGTGTCGCTAGATCGGTTGAGCATTATGTAATTTTGTCGCCGGGTTATTCACCCATGTGTTTTTGTTTTCCCAGTACGCATTTTAGGCGCACTGTATTTGGTTTACGCATTGCTGCTAACTGCTGTATTGGACGAATAAACAATATTCTGTGATTCACACCTCCTGTGCCTGACACCGTCCGAATCACCCGCTACAGAATCACACACCCAACAGCATGGAGTCAGCAGGAGCGGGGAATATGCCTGGAGTCTTTGATCGGGTCCGGGAGCATTCCAATATGTTAGCAAGCTTGGGCGAAGCGATGGATCGGGTTCTCCAGGTCATCCAGCGCCTGGAGAGGAGAGGACCCGACCCTGCGGAACCAGCTGAGCGACCGGATCCAGCCTCCCACACACCAGCACCCAGAGGTATTCACCTATCTCGACCGAGGAAATACGACGGGACAGCTGCCCGCTGCCAGGGTTTCCTCCTGCAGCTGGACCTCTTTTTCAACACCAGCAGCCCTGCTCCATCGGATCGGCAGAAGGTGTCCGCCCTCGTCTCCTGCCTTTTGAGGAAAGGCCTGGAGTAGGCCAACGCGGTCTGGAGTGAAAGAGGAGATGCGTTGGACAACTACAGAGAATTCGCTTGCCTCGATTTGGCGCACGCTTTTTCCAAAACGCAGGCAACCAAATTACCACCCCATCGGCCAGGGGATTGCGCGATAAACCTCCGGTTAGACGCTGTGCCTCCCAGGAGTCATGTATATCCCCTGTCGCAGGCTGAAACAGAGGCTATGGAGACATACATCTTCGAGTCCCTGTGTCAGGGGTTCATACGTCCCTTTACTTCACCCGCCTCCTCTAGTTTCTTTTTCGTGAAGAAGAAAGACTGGGGTCTGTCCCTTGCATTGATTACCGTGCACTTAATCAAACTACCATTCGCTATAGTTACCCTCTACTCCTCATTTCCTCTGTGATCGAATCAATGCATGGGGCGCGCTTCTTCACGAAATTACATCTCAGGAGTGCGTACAACCTGGTGCGTGTCCGAGAAGGGGACAAATGGAAGACAGCATTTAGCACAACCACGGGCATTATGAATACCTGGTGATGCCGTACGGGTTGATGAACGCTCCATCAGTCTTCCAGTCCTTTGTGAACAAGGTGTTTTGGGACATGCTTGGTCGCGGTGTGGTGGTCTACATCGAAGACATCCTGGTGTATTCCGCTACGCGCGCCGAGCATATGTCCCTGGTTCGCAGAGTGCTTGGCCGACTGTTGGAGCATGACCTGTATGCCAAGGCAGAAAAATGTCTGTTCTTCCAACAATCCTTCTCCTTCCTCGGATACCACATCACCACTTCAGGTGTGGAGATGGAGGGAGACTGCATTTCAGCCGTGCGTAATTGGCCGACTCCAACCACGGTAAAGGAGGTGCAGCGCTTCATTGGCTTTGCCAATTACTATCAGAGGTTTATCCGGGGCTTTGGCAAGGTCGCAGCCCCCATCACATCTCTGTTGAAGGGTGGGCCATCCCGGCTCCGCTGGTCTGCTGAGGCTGACAGGGCTTTCAGTAACCTGAGGGCTCTGTTCCTCAGCCCCGGTACTGGCCCATCCCGATCCATCATTGCCGTTCGTAGTGGAGGTGGACACGTCCGAGGTAGGGGTAGGCGCTGTCCTATCCCAACGCTCGGGCACGCCACCCAAGCTCCGCCCCTGTGCCTTCTTCTCTAAGAAGTTCAGCCCGACGGAGCAGAACTATGATGTTGGTGATCGGGAGCTGTTGGCTGTTGTCAGAGCCGTGACAGCGTGGAGGCACTGGCTCGAGGAGGCTAAACACCATTTCCTCATCTGGACTGACCACCATAACCTGGAGTACATCCGGGCAGCGAGGAGGCTGAACCCTCGCCAGGCCAGGTGGGCCTTGTTCTTCACCCGGTTTGATTTCACGCTGTCCTATATACCAGGCACGAAAAACGTGAACGCAGACGCACTGTCACGGCTGTACGACACAGAGGAGAGGCCCATTGACAACATCCCCATACTCCCGGCCTCCTGCATTGTGGCGCTGGTGGTGTGGGCGATGGACGCGGGCGTTACGCACAGAGCCATCTCCACCTCAGTGCCCCGCTGGGCTTCGGTACATGCCGTCTAGTTTCCGTGATCGTCTTATATATTGGACACACACGTCCCCCTCCTCTGGTCACCCAGGTATCAGTCGTACAGTGTGCTGCCTGACCGGAAAGTACTGGTGGCCTACCTTGGCTAAGGACGGGAGGGTGTACAGTGAGGGAAAAACGTATTTGATCCCCTGCTGATTTTGTACGTTTGCCCACTGACAAAGACATGATCAGTCTATAATTTTAATGGTAGGTTTATTTGAACAGTGAGATACAGAATAACAACAACAAAATCCAGTAAAACGCATGTCAAACATTTTATAAATTGATTTGCATTTTAATGAGGGAAATAAGTATTTGACCCCTCTGCAAAACATGACTTAGTACTTGGTGGCAAAACCCTTGTTGGCAATCACAGAGGTCAGACTTTTCTTGTAGTTGGCCACCAGGTTTGCACACATCTCAGGAGGGATTTTGTCCCACTCCTCTTTGCAGATCTTCTCCAAGTCATTAAGGTTTCTAGGCTAACGTTTGGCAACTCGAACCTTCAGCTCCCTCCACAGATTTTTTATGGGATTAAGGTCTGGAGACTGGCTAGGCCACTCCAGGACCTTAATGTGCTTCTTCTTGAGCCACTCCTGTGTTGCCTTGGCTGTGTGTTTTGGGTCATTGTCATGCTGGAATACCCATCCACTAACCATTTTCAATGCCCTGGCTGAGGGAGGGAGGTTCTCACCCAAGATTTGACAGTACATGGCCCGTCCATTGTCCCTTTGATGCGGTGAAGTTGTCCTGTCCCCTTAGCAGAAAAACACCCCCAAAGCATAATGTTTCCACCTCCATGTTTGACGGTGGGGATGGTGTTCTTGGGGTCATAGGCAGCATTCCTCCTCCTCCAAACACGGCGAGTTGATGCCAAAGAGCTCCATTTTGGTCTCATCTGACCAAATCTGACTCATCTTCACCCAGTTCTCCTCTGAATCATTCAGATATTAATTGGCAAACTTCAGACGGCCCTGTATATGTGCATTCTTGAGCAGGGGGACCTTGTGGGCGCTGCAGGATTTCAGTCCTTCACGGCGTAGTGTGTTACCAATTGTTTTCTTGGTGACTATGGTCCCAGCTGCCTTGAGATCATTGACAAGATCCTCCCGTGTAGTTCTGGGCTGATTCCTCACCGTTCTCATGATCATTGCAACTCCACGAGGTGAGATTTTGCATGGAGCCCCAGGCAGAGGGAGATTGACAGTTCTTTTGTGTTTCTTCCATTTGCGAATAATCGCTTCAACTGCTGCTTGGCGATGGTCTTGTAGCCCATTCCAGCCTTGTGTAGGTCTACAATCTTGTCCCTGACATCCTTGGAGAGCTCTTTGGTCTTGGCCATGTTGGAGAGTTTGGAATCTGATTGATTGATTGCTTCTGTGGACAGGTGTCTTTTATACAGGTAACAAGCTGAGATTAGGAGCACTCCCTTTAAGAGTGTGCTCCTAATCTCAGCTCGTTATCTGTATAAAAGACACCTGGGAGCCAGACATTTTTCTGATTGAGAGGGTCAAATACTTATTTCCCTCATTAAAATGCAAATCAATTCATAACATTTTTGACATGCGTTTTTCTGGATTTTGTTGTTGTTATTCTGTCTCTCACTGTTCAAATAAACCTACCATTAAAAGTATAGACTGATCATTTCTTTGTCAGAGGGCAAATGTACAAAATCCTCTGCACGGTCTCCCCACGGCCCTGTAAACTGCAGAAGCCCTGTTTACTCACGTCTTCTGGCACTACGGGGTGCCAGAGGACATAGTGTCTGACTGGGGTCCCCAGTTAAGTCTAGGGTCTGGAAGGCGTTCATGGAACGTCTGGGGGTCTCGGTCAGCCTTACCTCTGGGTTTCACCCCAAATCGAATGGGCAGGTGGAACGGGTGAATCAGGATGTGGGTAGGTTCCTGCGGTCCTACTGCCAGGACCGGCCGGGGGAGTGTTCGGTGTTCTTGCCATGGGCCGAATATGCCCAGAACTCTCTCCGCCACTCCTCCACTAACCTGTCACCATTTCAATGTGTTTTAGGGTATCAGCACCGTGGCATCAGAGCCAGACTGAAGCTCCTGCGGTGGATGACTGGTTTTGGCGCACAGAGGAGACGTGGAACGCCACCCATGTCCACCTCCAGCGCGCCGTGCGTCGCCAGAAGGCCAACGCTGACCCCCACCGCAGTGAGGCCCCGGTCTTTGTACCGGGTGATCGGGTCTGGCTCTCGACCCGGAACCTGTCCCCTCCGCCTGCCCTGCCGGATGATGGGCTTGCGGTTTGTGGGGCCGTTCAAAGTCCTGAAGAGAGTGCACGAGGTTACGTATAGGTTGCTGCTCCCTCCTGATTACCGTATTAACACCTCATTTCACTTGTCTCTCCTTAGGCCGGTGATGGCTGGTCCACTCCTGGAGTCTGAGGTGCGGGAAGTCCCTCCACCCCCTCTGGACATCGAGGGGGCCCTGGCATACTCCATCCGTTCCATCCTGGATTCGAGGCGTCGGGTGGGGGGCCTTCAGTTCCTCGTGGAGGGGGTCCCGGTGAAGGATATCCTCGATTCCTCCCTGTTGCGGGATTTCCACCGTCGCCATCCAGATCGCCCTGCTCCGCGTCCTCCTGGCCGTCTCCGAGGCCGGTGTCGGCGCGCTGCTGGAGCTGCGCGTCAAGGGGGGGATACTGTCACAACTTCCTCCAAAGCTACCTCCTCTCCTTGTTCGGGCAGGCTTCGGCGTTCTTCGTCACCGGCCTTCTAGCCACTTCCTTTCCTCTTTTCATCATTCCATTTGTTTTGTCTTGTTTTTCACACACACCTGGTTCATATCCCGTCATCAGTCTCTGTATAAGTATTCCCTCTGCTCCCCATGTCTTTGTGTGTTATTTTTTCCATGTGGAGGTGTCGCTAGCTCAGTTGAGCATTATGTACTTTTGTCGCTGGGATATTCACCCGTGTGTTTTTGTTTTCCCAGTACGCATTGAAGGCGAATTGGACGAATAAACCATATTCTGTGATTCACACCTCCTGCACCTGACTCCGTCCGAATCACCCACTACATACCTTTAACCCTCTATCTCTTTCTTTTGCTCTTTCTCTCTCAATCTCTCTCCCACTTTTTTCTCTGTCTTCCATTTTTCTCTTTCTCTCTCTATAACTGTTATCTCCCTCTCTCTGTGTTTCTTTTTCTTTGTCCTCTGTCTGTTTCTCTCACTCACTCTCTCTCTATTTATCTATCTATCTATCTATGCAGTGTTGCTTCCACAACACCCATTTCCCTCTCCATCCACCAGATGCTGTAAAATAATTGTTTATCTTCTTTGTTTCCACCTGCAGCACTGCATCACTATCAGCTGCTCTCCCCCTAGCCTTCCTCTCTTCATCACAGCGTTCTGTTCCTGCAGTCTATCCTTTGAGCTTTGTCCTTCCTGGTTCCCCCTGTTCATCTGTGTTCTCTCAGCCATGTTGTCTAATCCCAGCCTCGCAATCCGCCTGATCTCTCGAACTTACATGGCTGTTCGCTACGCAGCGGTAATCAGTCTGGTAATTACAAGGCTAGTCTAATCCCTCTGTGACCAATAAATACACAGTAGAAAGTCAGAACAGATACTATCTTCCAGACCTGATTTCAAATACTATTTGAAATCTTTCAAATATTTTGGGTGTTTGCTCTATCGTGCCTGGACTGCCAGATGGGCGAGGTTTGCAATTTTGAGACTATTCTATTGGTCTATCAAGCCAGGCAAGTTCAATCAAGCACAGCTATAGTATTATAAATTATTTCAAATAGTATTTTAAACCATGTCTTCTATAGTCGTTGGCTAAGGGATGTTCAGTGTAGCCCTCCACTACTAGTCACAACTCTGACTGAAGAATAAAGATACAGAAATAATAGTATTCTCCTTTGCTACTGTTGGTGGATTTGATATGGAAAAGTAAGACACCTATTTGGTATTCTATTCAATTTCAGACAGTCTGCAAGTTGGAACGCAAGAAAGAAAGATTTTAAAAGAATACATCTCTGTGCATGTTATTATGTGTATGTTATTCGCAGAAAACAGCAGCCAATAGGTCGGCGCATGGAGCAGACCAGTGACGACAATGGACCCACGAGGAGAGGAGAGGAGGAGGACAAGAAGAGGGTTTGGGCAGGGTCAGTGCTGGCCTTGCTCTCTACTCCTCTGGGAAGAGAGTAAATAAAGACAGAAAAAAAGTTGCATTCTTTCTGATTGACATAGCCTTCCTAAACATACACATCCACTGATACAGTGTCCATATTAGGAATACATGTCCAATGCCAGGGCCTATGGATGGAGATGAGGATGGGCTGGGTAGAGGTAGCGGTTGTTGGAGACTAGCTGTGAAAGTCGTGATATAAATATGCATTTGAAAACTCATTGCATAAATTGAACTGTCAGAGAGACTATACAGTGCATTCGGAAAGTATTCAGACCACTTGACTTTTTCCACATTTTGTTATATTACAGCCTTATTCTAAAATGGAATAAATAGATAAATGTCCTCATCAATCTGCACACAATACCCCATAATGACAAACCGAAAACAGGTTTAAAGAATACATACGTATTCAGACCCTGTGCTATGAGACTCGAAATTGAGCTCAGGTGCCTACTGTTTCTATTGATCATCCTTGAGATTTTTCTACAACTTGATTGGAGTCCACCTATGGTAAATTCCAATTGTTTGGACATGATTTGGAAAGGCACACACCTGTCTATATAAGGTCACACATTTGACAGTGAATGTCAGAGCAAAAACCAAGCCATGAGGTCGAAGGAATTTAGGTGCCTTTTGGCAAACTCCAAGTGGGACAAGTCTCTGAATGTCCTTGAGTGGCGCAGCCAGAGCCCGGACTTGAACACGATCGAACATCTCTGGAGAGACCTGAAAATAGCTGTGCAGCGACACTCCCCATCCAACCTGATAGAGCTTGAGAGGACCTGCAGAGAAGAATGGGAGAAACTCACCAAATACAGGTGTGCCAAGCTTGTAGCGTCATACCAAAGAAGACTTGAGGCTGTAATCGCTGCCAAAGGTGCTTCAACAAAGTACTGAGAACAGGGTCTGAATAGAGTAGAGAGTTGAGAGTTGCACCCCTTCTCAAAAAACCAACACTCGATCTCTCTGATGTCAACAACTACAGACCAGTATCCCTTCTTTCTTTTCTCTCCAAAACTCTTGAGCGTGCCGTCTTTAGCCAACTCTCTTACTATCTCTCTTGGAATTACCTTCTTGATCCAAACCAGTCAGGGTTCAAGACTGGTCATTCAACTGAGACTGCTCTTCTCTGTGTCACGGAGGCTCTCCGCACTGCTAAAGCTAACTCTCTCTCCTCTGCTCTTGTCCTAGACCTGTCTGCTGCCTTTGATACTGAACCATCAGATCCTCCTCTCCACCCTCTCCGAGTTGGGCATCTCCGGCGCGGCTCACTCTTGGATTGCGTCCTACCTGACCGGTCGCTCCTACCAAGTGGCGTGGCGAGAATCTGTCTCCGCACCATGTGCTCTCACCACTGGTGTCCCCCAGGGCTCAGTTCTAGGCCCTCTCCTATTCTCGCTATACACCAAGTCACTTGGCTCTGTCATATCCTCACATGGCCTCTCCTATCATTGCTACGCAGACGACACACAACTAATCTTCTCCTTTCCCCCTTCTGATAACCAGGTGGCGAATCGCATCTCTGCATGTCTGGCAGACATATCAGTGTGGATGACGGATCACCACCTCAAGCTGAACCTCGGCAAGATGGAGCTGCTCTTCCTCCTGGGGAAGGACTGCCCGTTCCATGATCCCGCCATCACGGTTGACAACTCCGTTGTGTCCTCCTCCCAGAGTGCGAAGAGCCTTGGCGTGACCCTGGACAACACCCTGTCGTTCTCCGCTAACATCAAGGCGGTGACCCGATCCTGTAGGTTCATGCTCTACAACATTCGGAGAGTACGACCCTGCCTTACACAGGAAGCGGCACAGGTCCTAATCCAGGCACTTGTCATCTCCCGTCTGGATTACTGCAACTCGCTGTTGGCTGGGCTCCCTGCCTGTGCCATTAAACCTCTACAACTCATCCAGAATGCCGCAGCCCGTCTGGTGTTCAACCTTCCCAAGTTCTCTCTCACGTCACCCCGCTCCTCCGCACACTCCACTGGCTTCCAGTTGAAGCTCGCATCTGCTACAAGACCATGGTGCTTGCCTACGGAGCTGTGAGGGGAACGGCACCTCCGTACCTTCAGGCTCTGATCAGTCCCTACACCCAAACAAGGGCATTGCGTTCATCCACCTCTGGCCTGCTGGCCCCCCTACCTCTGCGGAAGCACAGTTCCCGCTCAGCCCTGTCAAAACTGTTCGCTGCTCTGGCACCCCAATGGTGGAACAAGCTCCCTCACGACGCCAGGACAGCGGAGTCACTCACCACCTTCCGGAGACACTTGAAACCCCACCTCTTTAAGGAATACCTGGGATAGGATAAAGTAATCCTTCTACCCCCCCTTACCCCACCCCCCCAAAAAATTACAAAAATTAAAAATAAATACATATTGTAAAGTGGTTATCCCACTGGCTATAAGGTGAATGCACCAATTTGTAAGTCGCTCTGGATAAGAGCATCTGCTAAATGACGTAAATGTAAAATGTAATACTTATGTAAATGTGATATTTCAGTCTTTATTTAATTTTTTACGAAATGTTCAAAACATTCTCATAACCTGTTTTTGCTTTGTCATTATGGGATATTGTGTGTAGAATAAGGCTGTAACGTAACAAAATGTGGAAAAAGTCAAGGGGTCTGAATACTTTCCGAATGCACTGATACACTCTTAGCACCTTATTTCTATCTAGAACCTAAGAGAGCTATTTGGCTGTCCCCATTGGAAAACCCTTTGAAGAACCCTTATTGGTTCCGGGTAGAATCCTTTTGGGTTCTCCTGTGAGGACAGCCGAATAACTCTTTTGGAACCCTTTTTCTAAGCGTGTATAAGTAGACAGGATTGTTTTTCTCTAACCTTGCAGGCGTCCATAGTGCAGCACCGACCTCTAAGCTCTAAATCCAAACACATACAGCTGACTGAATAAACATGAAGGAAGCAACTGGTGAGGAAGTGGCTTTATGTAGCTGGTCATGGTAGGCTCTGTTGTCTCTGCAGGGTATAGATGTGTGTAGTGGCCCATGTAGAATTTCAGAATATAATATATTCAGACTTTCAGCGACACTCCTTTGATGCTCGTTTTCTTTACTCTTCCATCGTAAATCTTGGGTACTGAAGATCTCCTTTATGATCACTTATAAGTAATGGTACTACTGTAGTCCTTCAGGCCATACTTCATTGTTTTCATTATGTTCTTCTCACAAGCTTCCAATTTAAAAGATGGACTTTTCACAGAGTGGAGATTCAATCAGAGAGCACAGACAAGCCCTTAACAATGACTTAATTAGATATTGACTTGTGTTTTATTATCTGCTTTACAAAATGTTTTCCTCCTTTCTTGGAGAGCTTAATTAATTAATTAATTGATGATTCATTGGTTATTTTAATCAATCAGTCCTCATCTGTAATGTAAATAACATTAGCTGCCAGTTGAGCACTATTAGGTATAAACTAGTTAAAAAGTATTCTAAAGGCTTTTTTATAAACCCAATTATAGTTAGAACATACTGTACAAAGAATTAAAATATGAAAAATATTCCCAAATTCTCTATTAAAATATGTTCTGTCCCTTAATTCTCAGACATTTGAGTGACAGCTTTGTATAATTTAACTTTAATTAGGATAATCAAATCAAAATGTATTTGTCACATGCGCCGAATACAACAGGTGTAGACCTTACCGTGAAATGCTTACTTACAAGCCCTTAACCAACAATGCAGTTCAAGAAATCGAGGGGGGGTGTCAATGTAAATAGCCCGGGTGGCCATTTGATTAATTGTTCAGCAGTCTTATGGCTTGGGGGTAGAAGATGTTAAGGAGCCTTTTGGACCTAGACTTGGCGCTCCGGTACCGCTTGCCGTGCGGTAGCAGAGAGAACAGTCTATGACTTGGGTGACTGGAGTCTTTGACAATGTTTTGGGCCTTCCTCTGACTCCACCTAGTATATAGCTCCTGGATGGCAGGAAGCTTGGACCCAGTGATGTACTAGGCCTTACGCATTACCCTCTGTAGTGCCTTATGGTCCGATGCCGAGCAGTTGCCATACCAAGCGGTGATGCAACCGGTCAGGATGCTCTCGATGGTGAAGCTGTAGAACTTTTTGAGGATCTGGGAACCCATGCCAAATCTTTTCAGTCTCCTGAGGGGGAAAAGGTGTTGTCATGCCCTCTTCACGACTGTCTTGGTGTGTTTGGACCATGATAGTTTGTTGGTGATGCGGACACCAAGTAACTTGAAACTCTCGACCCGCTCCACTACAGCCCCGTCGATGTGAATGGGGGCGTGTTCGGCCCTCCTTTTCCTGTAGTCCATGATCATCTCCTTTGTCTTGCTCATGTTGAGGGAGAGGTTGATGTCCTGGCACCACACTGCCAGGTCTCTGACCTCCTCCCTATACGCTGTCTCATCGTTGTCGGTGATCAGGCCTACCACTGTTGTGTCATCAGAAAACGTAATGATGGTGTTGGAGTTGTGCTTGGCCACGCAGTCGTGGGTGAACAGGGAGCACAGGAGGGGACTAAGCACGCACCCCTGAGAGACCCCCGTGTTGAGGATCAGCGTGGCAGATGTGTTGTTGCCTACCCTTACCACCTGGGGGCGGCCCGTCAGGAAGTCCAGGATCCAGTTGCAGAGGGAGGTGTTTAGTCCCAGGGTCCTTAGCTATGGAGAGCGTGATCACACAGTTGTCCGGAACAGCTGGTGCTCTCATGCATCCTTCAGTGTTGCTTGCCTCGAAGCGAGCATAAAAGGCATTTAGCTCGTCTGGTAGGCTCGCTTCACTGGGCTGCTTGCGGCTGGGTTTCCCTTTGTAGTCCGTAATAGTTTGCAAGCCCTGCCACATCCGACGAGCTTCAGAGTCGGTGTAGTAGGATTCAATCTTAGTCCTGTATTGACGCTTTGCCTGTTTGATGGTTCGTCTGAGGGTGATTATCAGCGTCCGGATTAGTGTCCCACTCCTTGAAAGCGGCAGCTCTAGCCTTTAGCTCAGTGCGGACGTTGCCTGTAATCCATGGCTTCTGGTTGGGATACGTAAGTACGGTCACTGTGGGGACGACGTTGTCGATGCACTTAGTTTTGAAGCCAGTGACTGAGGTGGTATACTCCTCAATGTCATTGGATGAATCCCGGAGCATTTTCCAGTCTGTGCTAGCAAAACAGTCCTGTAGCATAGCATCCGCGTCATCTCACCACTTCCGCATTGAGTGAGACACTGGTACTTCCTGCTTTAGTTTTTGCTTGTAAGCAGGAATCAGGAGGATATAATTATGGTCAGATTTGCCAAATGGAGGGCGAGGGGGAGCTTTGTATGCATCTCTGTGTGTGGAGCAAAGGTGGTCTAGAGTTTTTTTTCCTCTGGTTGCACATGCTGGTAGAAATTAGGTAAAACGGATTTAAGTTTGCCTGCATTAAAGTCCCCGGCCACTAGGAGCGCTGCTTCTGGATGAGCATTTTCTTGTTTGCTTATGGCCTTATGCAGCTCGTTGAGTGTGGTCTTAGTGCCAGCATCGGTTTGTGGTGGTAAATAGACGGCTACGAAATATATAGATGAAAACTTTCTTGGTAGATAGTGTGGTCTACATCTTATCATGAGGTACTCTACCTCAGGCGAGCAATACCTCAAGACTTCCTTAATATTAGACATCAAGCACCAGCTGTTGTTGACAAATAGACACACACCCCCCTCGTCTTACCAGACGTAGCTGTTCTGTCCTGCCGATGCATGGAAAACACAGCCAACTGTATATTAACCGTGTCGTCGTTCAGCCACGACTCGGTGAAACATAAGATATTACAGTTTTTAATGTCCTGTTGGTAGGATAGCCTCGAACTGAGATCATCCAGTTTATTATCCAGTGATTGGACGTTGGCCAATAGAACGGATGGTAGAGGCGGGTTACTCACTCGCCGACGAATTCTCACAATGCACCCCGATATCCGCCCTCTATATTTCCGTCCTTTCTTCACGCGAATGACAGGGATTTGGGCCTGGTCTCGGAGAAGCAGTATATCCTTCGCATCGGACTCATTAAATAAAACGTCTTCGTCCAGTTCGAGGTGAGTAATCGCTGTTCTGACATCCAGAAGCTCTTTTTGGTTATAAGAGACGGTAGCAGCAACATTGTGTACAAAATAAGTTACAAACAATGCGAAAAAAACACACAAAATAGCACAGTTGGTTAGGAGCCCGTAAAACGGTAGCCATCCCCTTCGGCGCCATTCAAGGAAGCACTTGGACTATGTGTCCATCTTTATTCTTCAAGGAAAGCAATAATCTATTCTAGAATTCTGTGTTTTAGAATAATTATCTAATTTGTTCTAGGCAGCCCCATTTATATCCTTCCACTTCAATGTGATTATAAGTTTAAATTCCCTGTCTGAGCCTTGAGGTGTTTCTGTGGTTTATGTTGATATTGGGTAGGTATGACAGTGGCCTAGCTGGCCACACAAGACTTGGTTATGGGTGCCGAGATTAGTGTGACAGGGTTACCCAAAAAAAGACCACTCACACTTCACAAGTGGCAGTGGCAGCTTGGATTTAGGTCACTTGCCTCCCCTTACCTTCCGGCAGAATGTGGCCTGCATAGAGACATGCTGCCAGAGGAAGGAGCTGCAAATAACCTTCCATGAGGCAGGTGTGCGTGTGCGCGTGCGCGTGTAAGTACAATTGGTTCTGAATGTGTGTGCGTGGGTAGCGCAAAAAAATATTTGTTAAAGATACCTCATCAGACACTAAATGTAGACTTGACAACATCTTGATTGACAGGTTGTTGATTGTCAGGTTATTAAATACAAACTTACAGGCTGAATGTCTGTCACAATGCTGTCTGTCTCAAACAGTGGATCTATCCAAATGAAGAAGATGTAATGTAAGACTGAGTGACATATCAGTCTGTCAAAGGCCATCTCTTAATATGCCCACCACGGCTCAACTGCTTTATGGATGAATGGCTCTCCTATCCTGGGGTCCTAGAGAAGTAAGATATTGTAAGAGAGGAGTCTTTAGTTTGGGGAATGCATGTTTGTAGTTTTCCTTTTTGTATGTTTATTTTCGTCACCATCTGAACAAATAATAATCAGCTTGGACGACCAGGAGGTCAAGAAGGAGCTGGCTCTGGACCTAAGGCAAGGTTGCTGTCTCCTGGGTACATGCATTCAACACCTGGTCACATACGCTTACTTCTCACATTTACGCACACATCAAATCAGGTTACAGATCATGTAGCTAGGCCTAAGACCCCTAGACGAGTGCAGCAAAATCAGTGGGCTAGTTACTGGTTTCGTAACATATGGGGGCTCGTCCGGGATGAATGTTAACAGATGTTACCATTTGTGGTTCACCTTCCTCACTAGGGAAAAGCATTTCCTGGGAACCACTGTCGTGCGTGTGTGTGTTTGTATGCATGTATATGTGCAAGCAGACATAGGCATGAGTATGCATATTTTGTGTGTGTCCCCTTATACAGTATGTGTGTATATATAAATGCATGCATACACACTCATTCCACCCCTCTACATCTGCAGTAGCACCATACTTCCAGCTCTCCCCATCTCCCTCCGGACCCCAGACCCAGTGTCAGTCCCCTAGTCTGCAGGTCTTGCCCTGGGTTGGTAGGTCCAGGGGAAGCAGACAGCTGGCAGTAATATATGACTTGTTTCAGGAAATTAAGCTTATGTCGCGCGTCACTACTTCACAGGAGTTTTTTGGCAGAAATGCCTTCTGGAACATGTGAACTTTCATGTGCCTTAATAACAAACTTGTATGCCATCTGTAAATACTAATAAAATGTTTAAATTACGAGCCTTGTTGGTTTAGCCATGGAAAAAGACAGCAACCTTCCAGCTAGCCATGATTGGCTGAGATGAGTGGGCTGGACATGCCGAGAGATTAATTCAGATTGGTCTGCCATGTAGCATGCTTTTGTCTATAATATGAGCTGGTCAGTATATGTAGGTAATCCTTTCTAACACAGCTTTTTTTTAAGATATCACGTAGTAGAACTGCATAGGTGTTGCTCTCCACTTTCTGAAGGACCGAGTTTTGAAATCAGTGGAATTAGAGCATGATAGGTAAGGAGATGGAGAAAATTCTGGCATTTGATTGCAAATATGCAGACAGAGTCGAAAAGAGAACACAGAAAGCTCTGGATTACATCTAGGGTAACCATGGCATCTGTGACAGAGAGGGAGAAACGTCCATCCATGTATACGGGTAAGAGAGTCTAGCTAGCTACATTTTCAGATATTACACGTTTCAAATTTTGTCAGAAAGTCATTTTCATTTCAAGTTAAAGTGTACTGTTAGCTAGCTAGCTAACGTTATGTGTATGATCTGTGTAGTAATATTATTCATATCTCAGAGCCATTTGCATTGCTAGTTATAGCCTAATGTTAGCTAGCTAACATTGAACCTGGTTGGTTAGCTACCTGCAGATTCATGCAGGGTAGTAACGTTATGAGTTGGGATTATGGTTCATTGTTTACCTAGCTAGCTACATGTCTAAACAAAAGACTCCACTATGCAAGTAACTAAACTCAGCAAAAAAAGAAACGTCCCTTTTTCAGGACCCTGTCTTTCAAAGATGATTTGTAAAAATCCAAATAACTTCACAGATCTTCATTGTAAAGGGTTTAAACACTGTTTCCCATGCTTGTTCAATGAACCATGAACAATTAATGAACATGCACCAGTGGAAGGGTCGTTAAGACACTAACAGCTTACAGACGGTAGGCAATTAAGGTCACAGTTATGAAAACTTAGGATACTTGTTGTCATTACAGGCAATCTCAACGCTGTGCGTTACAGGAAGACATCCTCCTCCCTCATGTGGTACCCTTCCTGCAGGCTCATCCTGACATGACCCTCCAGTATGACAATGCCACCAGCCATACTGCTCGTTCTGTGCGTGATTTCCTGCAAGACAGGAATGTCAGTGTTCTGCCATGGTCAGCGAAGAGCCCGGATCTCAATCCCATTGAACACGTCTGGGACCTTTTGGATCGGAGGTTGAGGGCTAGGGCCATTCACCCCAGAAATGTCCGGGAAGTTGCAGGTGCCTTGGTGGAAGAGTGGGGTAACATCTCACAGCAAGAACTGGCAAATCTGATGCAGTCCATGAGGAGGAGATGCACTGCAGTACTTAATGCAGCTGGTGGCCACACCAGATACTGACTGTTACTTTTGATTTTGACCCCCCCTTTGTTCAGGGACACATTATTCAATTTCTGTTAGTCACATGTCTGTGGAACTTGTTCAGTTTATGTCTCTGTTGTTGAATCTTGTCATGTCCATACAAATATTTACACATGTTAAGTTTGCTGAAAATAAACGCTGTTGACAGTGAGAGGACGTTTCTTTTTTTGCTGAGTTTATTTCAATAGAATGTTTATGATGTCACTGTGACAACTGTTGATAGACGTAGCTGGTAAATTCGCTCTGGCTATCTACTCTGATTTCAGAGCACTCTCGTCTGAGAGTGCCAGAGCGCAGAATAACTGACGAATTTACGAACGTTCAACACCCGCTGAATATGGCCAGTGTCAGTAAACATTGTCAGAAAAGCATAATTAAATTGTTGCCAGCAGCACAGTTGCAGTCACCAACGCTCTGGATATCATAAAAACAGCCTAACCAGCTCTGCTAGGGCGAGTAAAATGGTCAGAGTGAGCTGTTCTCTCATTTATGTCTGGAAGTAGCTAGCAAGCTAGCCAACGTTAGCCAGTTAGCTTGGGTGCTTGACTGCTGTTGTTAGGTCAGAATGCTCGGATCAACCCTACTTTTCGGCCAGAGTGTCCAGTGTGCGCCCCGAGAGTGAAACGCTCTGAATTTACGAACGGCCAATCTGACAATGTTCTGAGTTTACGAACACCCAGAGCACACTCTGGCACTCCAGATTAAATTTACGAACACACCCGTAGTATAAACCAGCCTTTAGTCTTGAAATATTTGGTTGTTTAGTACATAGCCTCACATGTGAATCCTTAAATAGATGGGTGGGGCTAAAGCTTAAAAGGGTGGGAAAGATGCTGAATCGGTGTAGACAAAGAAGAGCTCTCCAGTAGATACCAAATCATTCAAGGGCCATTTTCTCAAAAGTGAGGTTACAAGATTATCAACTTTCAAAGCAGAATTACTTTCCCATTGGTCCTCAGCTGTAGTGTATGATATACAATTTTCTAGTTCTGAGTCTCTACTTTTATCCAATGTAAAAAACACAATTTGTCATTTCTAACAAGACCGAATTGAGCCGGTCGGTCACATATGTCTGGAGCCTATCAACTACCTGCAGAAGTAGAGGGATGACCGCAGCACCTGCTGGCCTCGACAATTGCAGCGTGGTCACAATTTTTCATGCTGCCGTCGGGAGCGGCGGTCAGACAGACAACTTTGGGAAGAAAATGTTTTTATGCATTAGCCTAGACCTACCTGTTGTATTAAAAGCACCTCTTTGTCACATTATTCACACACTCTCAGCATTCGCTTCTTCAAGTTCAGTAGCCTACCTCTCCCCTCCTATGGGTTTGCGAGATCAAGTGTGTCTATGTGTGTGGTCTCAATGAAATATAGTAGGCTGCCTACAGTATGCATGGGCGGAGAATCTCGTGGCAGTTATCTTTCCAAGGAAATGAGCTTAAATATGATTAGGCTATAGTTTAGGCCTACTATATTGCCTGGAAATAAATATTGATCAACCATATTTGTATCCGTCTGAAAATCGTCCCGCTCCTAAAAAGGTAGGCTATATTGAAACCGTAGCTCAAGAAAAAGTGTCTGCTCTCTCTCTTCAAACTAAGTTTTACATTTTACGTCATTTAGCAGACACGCTTCTCCAGAGCGACTTACAGTTAGTGAGTACATACATTTTTTTCATACTGGCCCCCCGTGGGGATTGAACCCACAACCCTGGCGTTGCAAGCGCCATGCTCTACCAACTGAGCTAAACAGGGCCTAGCCTAACGGCTGATATAGTCCATACCAATAGCCTAATATATTGGGCCACGTGACAATCTCTAGTAATTCAACCTATTTCTTAGGTTATTTTGGGGCATTTTGATATTGCCTATAGGGCGCAAAATTGCTGGGACCATGGCATTGCGGTTGGGTTCGGGACCAGTTCTTGCGGGAGAGGGCACCGACAGAGATCATTGCGGCGCGGTCATAATTTTTCATGCTGCCGTCGGGAGAGGGCGGTCAGACAGACAACTTTGGGATTAAAATATTTTTATGCGTTAGCCTAGACCTACCTATTAAAAGCACCTCTTTGTCGCAGAAGTGGTTGTTCATCCACCAGAGGGCAAGTGATGTGATGTGCCAATTGTTTAAAAACATGTCATGATTAATTATAATTCCATGGTGCACTGAGATATTTATAATTTAACAATGAGCATGTTTACATGTTCACTAATAATTCGATATTAAACTGATTATGGCAGTAGTCATGTAAACACTTTACTCTGCTTCGGTGTAAGGTCAAAATCGAAGTTAGCATATGCCGATTAAAACATCTGGTTTTCTGAGCAATCTTTCAATTTATTAGGACATGTAAACAGCTTAATCAGTGTTCCAGCTGTGTATTTGATCTGCGCATGTGCCAGCAATGGTAGCACAAGCCTCACTCTTATGCGCGAGTGAAGTGAGTTCAGAAAAACTGAAAGTATGTATCTTAGAAATAGTTTTCTGCATTTATTTAAGTCCCATAAGGTAGCCTGATTTCAGATGTGTCTATGTAAACAGGATTATTAGGGAAATCGTTCTTCTTGCAAAGCAAGACCCACCTCTCTGCTGCATAGCTTGCTCTCAAACTCTTAAGTCATTGGAGGACACCAACACAGCCTCCATCACTATAATTCCTCGGAGGTAAAGTCAACACCTATTTGATTATGCTCAGGGTTGGGTAGGTTACTTTCTAAATGTAATCCATTACAATTACTAGTTACCTGTCCAAAATTGTAATCAGTAACGTGACTTTTGGATTTCCCAAACTCAATAATGTAATCTGATTACTTTCAGTTACTTTTAGATTACTTTCGCCTTAAGAGGCATTAGAAGAAAGGAAACATTTATATTATCAATTGAACGACGATCTATTGCAGAATAAATCAATGAGTTTTCACAGCAGGCCATAAATTGAATTTGCATTTTACCATATGGGTTATGTAGGCTTCTTCTAATCCATTGCTTTCTATTTCAATACAAATATTAATACGATTAGGCTATATCTTTACAATAAAAACCAAAGTCTGTCAGATTTCCAGTCATTCCAATGATTTAATACCCCTTGATTTTCAAGAATAGGACATGTAAATATGGAAATCTAGATTAGCCAAATTGTTTTACCTGAGCAGAACCCCAAAGACAAAGAACGTATTAGCCTACTCTGTTGTTTATGATTTTGTTGTCATGGAGGACTGACTGGGCAAGGAGGACTGATTGCTTTGAGTTGAAAAATAAATGCTGCTCTCATGGAATGGCATGCTTTGAGCATTACCGAAAAGTGCTATTTGCATGTGAAAAATGAATGCCATATGCTGCATTTGCTATAGGCCTATTGTTTACATTTTTGTTGGTGACACTTTGATATCTTAATCATTTGCAGCTGTTTAAGTCCCTCAAAAGTGCATGCGCGAGTTTGAGCATGTATCCGTTAGACCTAGGAATATTATTTTTGAATCAGCACGAATAAGATTGAGCAACAAAAGCCCCACTTGTGGTCTTCGTAAATTAAACTGACAGTATGTGACGCAAAATACCACGGAGGAGTTTAGAAGAGAGGAACTCCCTCAAACGTTTATTCCATAGGCTGGGATCCGCACTATGCAGCTGTTGCAAGAGCGCATTTTTCACTGGCTGTCCACTGGTCGCCATAACAATGATTGATAGGCAGCTTAAACTTCTTCAATTCAACCATTAATAGGTTAAAATGCACATATACATTTGTGAACAGCCATACAAAACAACCGCAATCTTTAAGCCGCAAATAGCTAAATGAATAAAAGAAAAGAATGCTTCATAAACAACAGGTGTAGACTAACAGTGAAATGCTTACTTACGGGCCCCTGTAGTGTATTAAGATTATGACTTTGCTAATGTTTTTAAGTGGAACCTGAGATGATGTTTATTTCGTGTCAGAAGGAATTGTTTTAGTGTGACACCCCGGATGGGACAGAGAAGTCAGTGTGTTGTAGACAGGGGATTGGACAGTAGAGGGAGCCACCCATATTTTGGGGAAGATTATATATACTGGGTTTAAACGAAGAAGCGGTTAGAGCAGACATTACAATTCGAGGACACTGCTCTCCGGGTGATCTGGACACCTGTAAACTTATGCTGAAATCTTGTGATATGAATAAAACTTATAATCAAAGTACAGCCTAAGCGGACTCTTTGTTTCACAGCAATAATTGCCAGCATTGACTCGACACTACACCCCTTCCCAACAATGCAGAGAGAAAAAAAGAGAAACAGTAGAACATTTAAAAATAATAACACAAGGAATAAATATACAATGATAACTTGGCTATATATACGGGGTACCAGTACCGAGTCGATGTGCAGGGGTACGAGGTAATTGAGGTAGATATGTACATATAGGTAGGGATAAAGTGACTAGGCAACAGGATAGATAATAAACAGTAACAGCAGAGTATGGGATGAGTCAAAAAAGTTAGTGCAAAAAGGGTCAATGCAGATATTCCAGGTAGCTATTGGTTAACTATTTAACTAACTATTTAGCAGTCTTATAGCTTGGGGGTAGAAGCTGTTCAGGGTCCTGTTGGTTCCAGACTTGGTGCATTGGTGCCGCTTGCCATGCGGTAGCAGAGAGAACAGTCTATAACTTGGGTGGCAGGAGTCATTGACAATTTTTAAGGCCTTCCTCTGACACCGCTTGGTATAGAGGTCCTGGATGGCAGGGAGATCGGCCCCAGTGATGTACTGGGCCGTACGCACTACCCTCTGTAGCGCCTTGCGGTCGAATGCCAAGCAGTTGCCATACCAAGCGGTGATGCAGCCAGTCAAGATGCTCTCAATGGTGCAGCTATATAACTTTTTGAGGATCTGAGGGCCCATGCCAAATCTTTTTAGACCTGCTCCACAACAGCCCCGTCGATGTGGATGGGGGCCTGCTCGGCCCTCCGTTTCCTGTAGTCCACAATCAGCCCTGTGTTAAGAGTCAGCATGGCAGATGTTTTGTTGCCTACCCTCACCACCTGGGGGCAGCTGGTCAGGAAGTCCAGGATCCAGTTTCAGAGGGTTGTGTTTAATCACATGGTCCTTAGCGTAGTGAAGGTGGGCACAATGGTGTTGAACGCTGAGCTGTAGTCAAATTGGATGTATCATCTTTGCATTCCGACAGCAGTCGCACCCATTGGAAGACATAGCTTGGACTGTAGCCTACAAAAGCCTATTCCTGCTCTTTTCCCACGATCTATAAAATGCATTTGGTGTGTCATCATAGTGGTCTCTGGCTTGTGGTCAGACTCGCTCGGGCAGATCAAAACTTAAATTTGCACCTTTTTTCATTGCTGATTTGAATATCATTAATCTGATTACAATAATTGTGCTGATAACGTAACTGATTACAGTTTTTTGTAATCCGTTACATGTAATATGTGCATATGGATTATATGTAACAGATTACATGTAATCCGTTACTCCCCAACCCTGATTATACTGGACAGGTTCACTCAGAACACAGAGGCAGCAAGAGACGGTCAGCTTACTCTCAACCTATGACCTCCTTTGTGTCCAAAGGTCCAGGCAACTCCCTTACCCATGTACAATGCCTCAGCATGAGTCTATCCATATACACCAAGGGCAGTCCTGAAAAACCAAGTATTTCCATTTTTGTCGATTTTGATTATTTTACATACATTTAAAGTAGTTATTGCCCTGCATATGTTGTAAATGTTTTATGACTCAAGGATAAATTAAAATAATCCGAAACACCATGTCAACTTCCAAGACTCTATGATATTAGATCTGAAAACAATTCCTAAAAAGTAGACATTTTGGAAAGACAAGGTTTGTTCTTTGCACACATGCCTCCAACCAGACTCCGAGAGAGACAAAGAGAATTCCAGACACAAAGCTCAATTTATTCGCATCAACCTGGTCCCATGGAGGTATCAGATTCAAGCTGCTGTCCACAGCGTAATGTATACATGAAACAAGTCTCCATTGACAAGTATGCTCAAAACTCATGACGGACCAAAGAGGAGAGTTAGAGAGGCCAGAGGAAATATGGCACCACATTTAGCTTAAATTGCTCTCTTGAAAGAGTCTGCAGGCAGGTCTGATATATATATCATCATTTATTGGCTGCCACTGACTCTTGGTGCTTGGCTGCAGGCCCAGTTGTTTGACTGGCATGTATTATGAACATGATCTCATTTCTAAAGAAATAGATATGTAAAAAATAAATAAATAAATCAACTTTTCAGTGAACATTTTCTTTGAAATACTTTCTACTTTGTTTTCATATCTGAAGTCCAAGTATCCACCTTGAACGTGTGTCCATAGTTATGAGATATTAACTGTATCCATAAATCGTAAGTCTTCAGTCCCCACTTAAATACCTCATAGTTTTGCTAACTTTTTACTTCCTAGGAATATTACCTGCTCTTTCTCATTCGGAATAGCCTTCTGTTTACCCTTTTTAAATTAAATTATCCAAGGTAGAGAATTCAAAGCCCGGTAGGTCAAATATGCACAAACCACAAAACCTCACTTCCCCAACATTTTGCATGTAAACTTACTGTAGCGGCTCAAACACAGCAGCAACAGAAAAAAACTCAGTCTTTGTCGGTTTAGAAGAACAACAATAGTTGAGAGGAGAGCTTGCAAGCATTTCATTGTACTGTGTACACTTCACTGAATCCTGTGCATATGACAAATACATGTTGATTTGACAATAGACAGTGCTGCAAGGACAAGCCCTTTTCTCTCTAATGGCAGCTAAGTATTCATACAGTATATTCAAAAATCTATCTTCTCTCCAGACTGGTTTATACTTCAAATTTTTAACTTAATGAAACTTTTCAGAAGTACAATGAGAGTCTGATGAGAGAATTCTTTCTCCTCAGTCATATGATTAAGCCATTATTTAGCTCACGCTTCAGCAGACAGAAGTTACAACCGTGAAATCTGTCACTTATTTTTATTGTACAAAATACAATATCACTTCTGCTATTTTCAAGTTGGTTACGTTGATCATGTCAGTAGGACTATTGTTATTGAGTCATAAACTACACATGGCAACACAGCCTAGCAACCCACATCAACACAACCTTTGGGTAATGATTAATATGATCACACCAGGGGGTGTAACGAATGACGTGAACCAGTCGGACTGTTGCGGATAGAGAATGAAAAGAGCTGACACGATTCCCTTTTCTTAATGATACGTTTTACACAATCTATTTCTATCTGAACATTTGTTTGCGTTGCACAGCCCTTGTCCAGCACTCTCTAGTTCAGCCACACAGTGAGGTGGAAGGGAACAAACGTTAATGTGTGTCATTAATCACTCACACATCTCTATTGTTAGCATGTAGCCGTAGATTTTGGTTGTCATTCACTGATATACTCTATGCAAGTGACGCGGCAAGTAGCATTGTAGTTTTTGAATTTTATAGGCTTTTTGAATGGTCTTCAATAGGCAAAACGTAGCGCAATTTTCTTCAGCGCAAAAACGTAATGAAAGGCATCTGGCAAAAATAAATTAATTCACAAACACTATTTTTGTAATATCTTATATGACTTTGTTTTCATGAATTTGATGATACAATCGTCAAGCCCATTCAAAAGCGGACAGAATTAATTCTCTATGTATGCCTCCAAAATGGCACCCTATTCCCTATATAGTGCACTACTGGACATTTTGAATGCACCCTTTGTCTGCATCTGAAAGATGGTACACTTGAATGGAGAAGGTCTCCTGTCCTGTCACAAACTTATTTGGCACTATATAGAACCGTTTCTTTTTAGTGTGCAGTCCACATGGCACTTCAGCAGCTAATCAACTATCTGGCAGTCAGTGAGCCAACTAGCAGAACAACACGAGAACATGTCAAACAACCGAGAAAGAAATGATGAACATGAATATAAGATCACAAATCCTTTGTAATTCACAGAATCTATAGTGCCGCTAGTGCATTTGGCTCTACAGAACGGTTACACATACAGTAGATTTAGAAGAAGCCAGGTGACTTTGTGACACCATGTTGCCAGATTAGACATTAATGTGATATTTGCTTCGGGATCCAAAGTTCTGTAATTTTTATTTATATGACGTCGATACGATCAATCATTAACTCAGCCTATTACTGCACCCTTTAATAGCTGCAAGTGGTAAACAGTGTGTCCTTGCCTGTAGATTCCTCATCCGCAATGAGTTAATTTACAGTGTCATAGGAATAACTTAATATTTTCCACATGTCTGAGGCAAAAGACGTCAGCAAATGTTCTGCCAACGTTCTGCAAATGTTCTTCTTTCAAGCTCTCAGTCATCGATTTGAAAAGAAACTCTTCATTCTCTAGAAATGTAATGGATCTTTTCAACCATATTTGGAGAATAAAGATCACCAATGTGCTGGAGTTTCTTATTCAGTAAACAGTTTTTCTCCATGCAATATGATAGTGTGCGAGTTGTACTCAGTCGTTGACCGGTTCTGGAGAAGTTGGAGTGAAGGTTCCTGAGAATCTGGCCTATTCCTCATCCCGTGTGAAGAAGACCACCTTTATCGAGTAGATCGTATCCAAAATATAGATCACCAGGTTGATCACGGTCATGAACGTCACCACAACCAGATCGTCCCAGGAGCAGTGGGAACACGGAACGGGCCGGGGGTTGCTCTCGAAACCGTACAGCGGCCAGATGACCATGGCGGTCATGTACATCACCGTGGCCAGAATGTTATAGACCGTGAGTAGTTTGTCGAACGAGAAGGGAAAGAGCGACAGCAGCTGACTGACAGTGAGGAAGATGATGACGAGTGCGAAGATGAAGCAGAGGGAATAAACTGCCACGCACCACTGCAGTCCCGGGTACAACGAAAACCTTGCCGGATCCAGCGACGTGAAGATAATACAAGCCACCAGAGTCTCTAGTATCTTGAGGAGGCCCGGGACAGTGGACAGGAAGCCACTGATCTCACCGCCGGGCCGGAGGCGGGCCAACACCACCTCGCTGACGTACACTCCGAAACAGAGTATGGAGATGACAGTGGCGGCGATCTGGTGGTAGCAGGTGGGGCAGGTGAAGAAGGTGGGGTAGATGATGGAGGAGGTGAAACACATTAGTGTGGCTAGCATGGCGAAGGCCGTGGTGAAGTCATCCCAGGAGATGGGCACCTTGAGATGATGAGGAAATCATTAAGGTTATTTCTAGGGCCAAGAGTTTTCCTGAAAAATGTGTTTTCCTGAAAAACTTGCAACTACATCTACTACTGCTTTACAATAGAAATACATATTAGAAAGATATAAGACAGGTATGAAACGATACACGTAAGCTACAAATTCACCTCCCACCAATCTATTCCATCAAATCCAGACAGTAAACATCCCCCACCTTGGCGCTGAAGCGGGTGAACTCCATGATGAGGATGAAGAGGGAGAAGAAGCAGCAGAAGCACCAGGTGAACATGCACCAGGCCCAGTGTGTGGAGAGCACATGGCCTGCCGAGGCCACCAGACTGAAGGAGATACAGGTGAGGACCACCTCCACCATACGGATGATGCCCACCGGCAGGGTGAGAGACCTCAGGTCCAGGTTCACCATGATGAGATACGATTGAATGATCTATCTAGGGACCCTGCGTGACTGTTCACTCACCAAGGGTTCCTTGACTTTTTTGTTTAGCTAAAGTGTCTATTTTTCCTCTCTCTTTCATCTGGCTAATGTTCTTCTTTCTGTCTCTCTCCTTTGCTCGCTTTTAGCAAATGCACGTATTTCACGTTTGAATTAATTACTGATTCTATTAATTGTGATCAATTACTGTTGCCCTCTTAAAGTATTATATTCTCCTCTTAATGAAAGCTCACCCAGTAATTTTCTGCTGTGTCACTCTCTTCTCTCCACTGTGTCACCTTGACATCTCCACTCCTCTCTCTCCTTCCGTCTTTTACTCTATGTGCATTCCCCTGCTGAGTAAGGACCTTATAGTAAAGCAATACAATTCCAAGAGAGGTAAGACCTTCTCTTGTTCCTGCCTTATCCAAGTCTCCTTCCTCATGCTGTAGAGACCAGAGCATGCCTGTGTAGAGCAAAACTCCTCCCGTGTTTATGATGGTGTGTATCCCATAGAAATAGAATGAATAGAACAGGCCTCCCCATTCATGTCGATGATGGCATAATGCGTGGACTGTCGGCCATTGTGAGTGTACCCATAGGCTAGGTTGAAGATAACAAAGGTTAAGACAGCTTAATTATTAAATGCAGAAACGTTCTAAAATAAACAAATTCATTGGACCAGCGCCGGAATGAAAATGACTGGGAGAGAATGGTAGCAGTACAGAAAGTTCACCAACAAAGTGGAAAATAACTACAATCGTAGTGAATTTCAGCTAACTACTCAGCAAACAAATAGCATAACTGTTTTACTGTCATTCTAGTCATTTTAATGTTTTTTAAATGATCTACAGCCACTTCATTACAGGATTTCCCGACCGCTGGTCATGTTTTCAATGCTAATACTGTAGAATCAGCAACTGCACTGGTCCAATGGATGTGTTTATTTTCAAACACTCAGCATGGAATTGTTACATTGTCTTAACCTTTATTTTTTCGACATAGCCCATAGGAGCAAAGCAAGAAGTAAAAGCAGGAAGTGTACCAATCTGTGCTGTGATTTGTGAAATCAACTGACATTTAAAAAAATAAACATTTCATTGCACGAGCAACATCACTTAGCATCATTGGAATGAACATTTTACATTACCATGGAAATAATTGCATCACAATACCAGGCAGCCATTGCGAGTGTACCGATGAGTTTAGAGGCTCCAAGCCCATTCTGTTCATTTTATTTCTATGGTGTATCCTGCCCTCTCTTGGATTTATTGCACGTTTTACGACCCAGATTCAAGGAGCTCATTGGACGCCGGTCCAGTCTTATCTGGCTCGCCCACACCACACATACTGGACTCTGGTCTCTGTCTAAGGTGAACTTCAATACAAACCCCATCCCTGGGAGTGGGACCATATCAGACCTGGGTTCAAGTAAGATTTGAAATCTTTCAAATACTTTGAGCATTTGATTGAGTCTGCTTGGAAAGCCAGATGGGTGGGGTTTGAACCTTTGGGACTATTCTATTGGATACATTGTGTCAGGTAAGCTCAATCAAGCACAGCTAAAGTATTTGAAAGATTTCAGATACTATTTGAACCCAGCTCTGGTCCAAATGCACATCCCCCAAACAGGGAAACCCATGCTTGTGTAAGTAACCTCACGTTTGTTCAATTCAGTGTTCCTAACTTGACTGAAGTCCTTTTTTGACACTTGACAGCTATTGACTGATGTCCTCATCCATGTTCTTGAGAAAGGGAGAGAAAGAGAGGCAGGGAAGGGGGAGGAGTGGTAGGCAAATAATTTGTAGAAGCGCTATTCTGTTTCCACTGATAATAGAAATCGAATAGTGTTCTGGTTGATAAAGCTAATACAATATGCATACTACTGCCCAAGCTCAGAGTGTACCATACCAACTTTTAATTTAACGCACCAGATTTTTTGAATCACTTACAAAATGCATTAGATTTGGATTCCCTGGTGCCACTAAATATTGTTGGTGCATTGCCTAGCTCTCTCTCTATTGTTTTATACCCTCATATCCTTCTTTTCCCTGCTCCTCTCTCTATATACTCCTCTCTCTGTCCCTCTTCTCTCTCTCTCTCTCTCTCTCTCTCTCTCTCTCTCTCTCTCTCTCTCTCTCTCTCTCTATCTCTCTCTCTCTCTCTCTCTCTCTTTCTCTCCCACTCTCACTTCTCCCTCTCTCTCTCTGCCTCATCCATCTTTCACTTTTACCTCCCTCTTGATCTGTGCCAAGGAGACAGCAGCAACATAACTTCATTTATCTTTTGAATAAATCAATAATCCCTGTCAAAGGTAACATGACAGACAAAAAGATGTGGACATAAAATACCTTGACTTCATTACCATAATCACATCAGGAACCTCCATCATTCTGCTGGCTTTTGTTTTGGAACAATGATTCTTCATTCGTCACTTAACTTAATTTCTCTTTTCAAGGAAGGAATAACCCCTGCCATATGTATCACAAAACAAAGTGTGGACATTGAAGACCTTGACATCATTACCATAAACAGATCAGGAACCGCAATTATTCTGCTGTCTTTTTATAAATAATAATTCGTTTTGCAGCCTCAGAATGGCCCAATACGTTCCCTATCAAATCAAATCTGTGGTAAGCCACGGACCGTGAGGGATTGTGTAAGAGAGTGATGTCATCCAGGTGGGACGGAGCGGAGTGTGGTTGAGACTTATCTCGCTCTCGGCTTCCCCTCCGCACTCAGTAAACACAGAAAGAGACATGAAAGCAAAGCCCAGGGCCGGACCTCGACATCCCACGGCATTTCATCCAATGGGCCTCTCATAGCAGACACACCCTAGCAAACAGGGAGAGGAAGGGAGCATTGCTAAATGTCCTTTCCCAGTGTTGTAGAAACAGAATAGGTGTTACAGTAAATAAATAAATAAAATATGATTCTTATGGACTTTTAAGCAAATGTTTTCTTTATTTTATTGTTATATAACATTAAAACAATTTAGTCACATTTCAGCAAAATTTTCAAATGTCAATAGTTATGTGTACCTATTCAGATTCATGTTTGAGCTGAATTCTGTCATATCTGTCTGGACTGTGTGTTTGTCAAGATTAGATTAGGTCCTAGATTCAATCAGTTCAGCGTTAACCCGTGATAACCGACAACTGCATAGCAGATCTGTTAGTTTTTTGGCCATGACGAAGGTGTAACTGCGTTGGAGCTGTCAAATCAGTAAAAACAATGATCAGCTATGCAGTTGTCACTTATCAGGGGTTAACGCTGAATTGAATGAATCAAGGAGAACAGAATAAGAGAAGAAAATGAACATATCATGAACAGCTCTTTGATCTTTCTATTTGCTTTTGATTACAGCCCATGTGGACTGAATAGGGTGCACTGCATGGTTCCATGTGTAGTTTAAAGACATGAGATGGGAAGAAAAAATATAAGTTGAATCTACGTACGGATCCAAGCATTCCAGAACATTCTTATCCACCTCATGGTTTGTGAATTGCTAGCAGAATTATAACCCCATTTTATGCATGATGAAGCATTATCATTCACAAAAAATTTAATCTTGCCAAGTAAAACGGTTATTATCCACCATACAGAAACATTCTATCAATACGCATGAGTGTTCCAAAAAAACAGCATGGTTACAGTTAGCTGTATTCATACAAAAGCAAAGTTCAGTCTATCGTTTAAGATCCGGCACTGTGTTTCAGGGCCAGTGCTCAGGTTGGATAAGGTGGGTGACCTTTGACCTTTGACCTATGCCGGGGTGACGAAGAACACCAGCCTGAAAGAGTAGACCGTGTCCACGATGTAAACCACAAGGTTGAAACAGGTCATGAATGCCACTACGACCTGGTTATCCCAGTCGCAGGAGCGGCCACACCCGCTGGGTCTGCTGTGGTTGTTCTGGAAGCTATAGAGAGGCCATATCACCACGCACGTCATGTACATCAGCACGGCCAGCACGTTGTAGCCCGTCAGCACCTTGTCGAACGGGAACGGGAAGAGCGACAGCAGGCGGCAGATAGTAAAGAGGATGATGATGAGGGCGAAGATGAAACATAGCGAATAGACCGCCACGCACCACTGGAGCCCTGGAAACTGCGAGTAGAGGCGGTGGTCCAGCGAGATGAAGATGATGCAGGCCACGAAGGCCTCGAGGACCTTGAGGAGGCCTGGGACGGTGGAGAGGAAGCCGCTGATCTCGCCGGGTTTGGCCCGGGTCAGGCCCACCTCCGTGGCGTACAAGATGAAGGCCAGGCAGGAAGTGACGGTGGCAGCGATCTGCTTCCCGCAGGAGACACAGGTGAAGAAGGTGGGGTAGATGATGGAGGCAGCCAGCACCTGTTAAAGCCCAAGACAATGGATGATGATGATGGATGAATAACAACAATGGAATAGGATGACAACATCGGAGTTTAAAGGCAATAACATGGAATGTCAGTGGACTTCATTTACCCATTAAAGTTGTCAAAGTGCTATGGGTGTCACCTTTTACCTCCACTTCATCTACTACCAATGTAGCTCCTACTCAATAAATCATCCCAAAATGTTGGCAAAGCTACACAAACTCCAACGCACTCCTCAAGGGTTAAAACCTTTCCTTTTATTGCATTTATCTAATTTCCTCACTGATCTGACTAGAGAGGTGATGTATGGACTACACAAGAGCCAAAGATAGATTAGCTGCCTTGCTGTTGTAACATACTGAAGATGAAATCATCACTTGATCAATAACTCGTTCTAGTTCAGTGGAAGTAGCAATTAGAAATTACTATTGATACATCGGTATCTGCTGGCATGTATGTCTCAGTTTAAGTTCATTTGCAATTAGTGTGAAAGTAAATTTACAGACACGACTAGCAATTGCTTCCATTATTGGATCGACCAACAACTCTAAGTGGTACTAAAATATTGCATGTTTCATTTAACCACTGTGTTCATGTACAGTATGATAACAACAACTGGCTGTCCAAGGTCCAGTGCTGGATCCTCACTCTAGATAAGTGCATTATATACATGTAAAAAAGTAAGTAGCCTTGTCTCAGCCAGAACAGCCCATAGGGCAGGAACCTAACTCCTGTTTCTGAAGCATGAAGCAGTGTGATGTACAAGTACACCTCCTCGACAGGAGTCTAGTCTATCGCAGGGAAGATTGATGTGTAATCTCCCCAAAATGTCCTATTCATTGATTTACAGTTACACAAAAGTAAACTACACACAACCATCTCTTCTCTAGTTTTGAATGCCTATATTGTCTCTAATGTAACTCTCACACATTGACACTAATACGTAGGTATGTGATCTTGATTCTACCCCTTCTGGTCTAACTCACAGACAGAAGACGGCGTGGGCGTTACCCACCATGAGCGTGGCCAGCATGGCGAAGGCGGTGGTGAAGTCGTCCCAGGAGACGGGTACACGGGCATGGAGGGTGGTGAACTCCATGATGAGGATGAGGAGGGTGACAAAGCAACAGAAGACCCAGGTGAACATGCACCAGGCCCAGTAGGATGAGCTGAAGTGACCCACCGAGGCCACCAGGCTGAAGGAGATACAGGTGAGGACCACCTCCAGCATTCTCACGATGCCCACAGGCACCGTCAGGGTACGCGTGTCCAGGGTCACCATGGCGATGCTAGTTCTAGTCAGATCCGGGTGTCGTGTACGGTACGGTAAGGCGGTTATACCCTTTAACCTACTGAAAACGACTGTAGATGGCTGTTTTTTGTTTTCTCACCAATGTTTTTTTTCCCCTGTCGATCTCTTTGGTCCTATTCAGAAACAGTCAGTACTACGATATTCTTCCACTTCCTTGGACAGCTCTCTCTCTCTCTCTGAGCTCTCCCTGCCCCTCTCCCTGACTTGACTCAAAAACAAATATTTCTCTACTTCTTTCTCTCTCACACCTCTCTCTGACACTCTCTGTCAGTCTCTTCAGGCTTCCTTCTTCCGATCTGATCTATATTCTCCTCCTGTATGTGATCCTCCTGTATGTGATCCTCCTGTATGTGATCCTCCTGTATGTGATCCTCCTGTATGTGATCCTCTGTAAAGTCTGGACTACTCTCACAGGGCCACATTAGGAATGCAGAGAAGGGCGTAGACTGCCTGCCACTACCTCTACTACCTTAACAGGACTTCCTCAAATGGTCATCAGGTGTGTGTGTGTGCGTGTGTGTGCGTGTGTGTGTGTCAAGCCCCGGATGTCAATGCTGTGTGCTCATGAAATAGGGTGTAGTCGGTCACCCTTTTCTTATCAGTAAAAGTGAATAATACCTTAGTCATTTAAGTAGTAAATATACTGAGCTGATCTTGCTGTGTATCATACCATGTACTGTCGCCTACTGTATAATGTATACGATACGATATACTTTATTGTCCAGTTACATTCATTTCTTGACGTCAGCATACAAATACACAAACACAACACAAGATATTACATGCAGTACAGAAACACTGGAAAGTTAGCACACAACACACACATTTACATTTTCACATATTCAAAGTCTCTGCGGCCTACTGTCCGACCATGTATTGTGCCTGCATCTGTCCTATGTCCCACTGTTCAGCATCCTACATCTGTCCTATGTCCCACTGTTCAGCATCCTATATCTGTCCTATGTCCCACTGTTCAGCATCCTATATCTGTCCTATGTCCCACTGTTCAGCATCCTACATCTGTCCTATGTCCCACTGTTCAGCATCCTACATCTGTCCTATGTCCCACTGTTCAGCATCCTACATCTGTCCTATGTCCCACTGTTCAGCATCCTATATCTGTCCTATGTCCCACTGTTCAGCATCCTATATCTGTCCTATGTCCCACTGTTCAGCATCCTATATCTGTCCTATGTCCCACTGTTCAGCATCCTACATCTGTCCTATGTCCCACTGTTCAGCATCCTTATCTGTCCTATGTCCCACTGTTCAGCATCCTACATCTGTCCTATGTCCCACTGTTCAGCTTCCTACATCTGTCCTATGTCCTACTGTTCAGCAGCCTGATGGCTGATGGAATGAAACTTGCCCTGCTCCTATTCTTGCTGAACAGTGGGACCCTTAATCTCCTTCCGGAGGCCAGCAGCTCAAAACATTGGGTAAGATTGTGTGTAGGGTCCTTTATGATGCGCTTGGCCTTGTCTATCATAGAGGCCCTGAAGCCCCCTGCACTGCAGCCCACAGAGCTTGGACCCCAGGTTTACAGTCCTCCTGAGGATACCCATATTGGCCACTGACAGCCCAGCGTACCAGGCCAGGAAACAAAAAGTCAGCACACTCTCTATATGACAGGTGTAGTAGTCGTTGTTCGTATTTTTTCACGTTTGAGAAACATGGATAAACGTCTAATTCTGATGTGAGATTGTGAGAGCCGGTAGGTTATTGCCCCAGTCATGAGATGTACACAGAAGGGATGTACACAGAAGGGATGTTGTGTTGTTGAACATGGCATACGGCCCCCTGTTCAGCAGGAAGTCCAGCACCCACAAGGTAATGCTGGGGTCCACCTGTAGGTGGGAGAGTTTATCACAGACAAGGTGAGGCTTCATGCAGTTAAAAGCAGAGGAGAAGTCCAGGAAAAGGATGAGCACATAAGAGTGAGGCAGGTGTGTCACGGCACTGTGCAACACCATCAGGACTGCAGCCCCCACTGATCTGTTCTTCCTGTATGCAAACTGCATTGGGTCAAGGGCTCTGTCCACATGAGACCTGAGACGTGTGAGTATCAAGCGCTCAAGGCACTTCACAGCGACTGATTTTAACGCCACAGGACAATAGTCAATCAGCTCCGCCTTTGGAACTGGTCGGATCTCAGAGGTCTTTCAGAGTGACACACTAAGTATGACAGTAGTACACAGTTGGTTTCTCATTTAGTGACATCACTCTGTCCTGTGTTTGTTGACATTTGACATTCTGGTCTCGAACACTCCAGGGTGAAGTTACAGATCTAGGATCAGCTTCCCCTCCACCAATCATAACCTTAAAGGAAAATCAACACAAAAACGATGTTTAGTTTTTTGTTTCATTAGTCCACTTTAGTCCCAAAATGTTTTGCATGTCATCAGTCAAGTTTAAGATATTGGACTTTCAAGATGAAATAATGTCACTGCAAAATCATGATGAATACCAGAAGATAGTTTGAGTGGAGTTTTAACTAAAGATCAGTGTCTAGGGGCAACTTGACCCTACTCCTGGTCTCGAACAGAGCCCAACCACCTGTGGATCTGTCCAATAACAAAGGGAGGGAGGGAGAGGAACATGACAACACCTCGCTTAACGTCCCTGACCCTCTTCTCTCATACCTCAGAAATATAAAAAATCCATCCAGCTAATTAGACTTATACCATTCAGCTCACTCCAATATACATGATTCACTGTGGGTCAATGCAGTGTTTTTTATGGCAAATCTCCCCATGGACATCTACAGTAGGTTAAGATATAATGGATTGTGTCTCTTGCTATTTTTGAGAATTCAACCACTTTTCCTCACAGAGACTCGATGCAAAGCCCACATACACACCCGATGCAAAGCCCACAGACACACCCGATGCAAAGCCCACAAACACACCCGATGCAAAGCCCACAGACACACCCGATGCAAAGCCCACAGACACACCCAATGCAAAGCCCACAGACACACCCAATGCAAAGCCCACCGACACACCCGATGCAAAGCCCACAGACACACCCGATGCAAAGCCAACAGACACGACTCATCTCAGCATCATTGGACAGCTGTGAGACCAAACGTTCTCTTTGAGAGTTGACCTGAAATAGAAACTTCTGACTTTGTTCTGGAGCGTTCCTGTAACTTACAGTGGGGGAAAAAAGTATTTAGTCAGCCACCAATTGTGCAAGTTCTCCCACTTAAAAACATGAGAGAGGCCTGTAATTTTCATCATAGGTACACGTCAACTATGACAGACAAATTTAGATTTTTTTTTCCTGAAAATCACATTGTAGGATTTTTAATGAGTTTATTTGCAAATTATGGTGGAAAATAAGTATTTGGTCACCTACAAACAAGCAAGATTTCTGGCTCTCACAGACCTGTAACTTCTTCTTTAAGAGGCTCCTCTGTCCTCCACTCGTTACCTGTATTAATGGCACCTGTTTGAACTTGTTATCAGTATAAAAGACACCTGTCCACAACCTCAAACAGTCACACTCCAAACTCCACTATGGCCAAGACCAAAGAGCTGTCAAAGGACACTAGAAACAAAATTGTAGACCTGCACCAGGCTGGGAAGACTGAATCTGCAATAGGTAAGCAGCTTGGTTTGAAGAAATCAACTGTGGGAGCAATTATTAGGAAATGGAAGACATACAAGACCACTGATAATCTCCCTCGATCTGGGGCTCCACGCAAGATCTCACCCCGTGGGGTCAAAATGATCACAAGAATGGTGAGCAAAAATCCCAGAACCACACGGGGGACCTAGTGAATGACCTGCAGAGAGCTGGGACCAAAGTAACAAAGCCTACCATCAGTAACACACTACGCCGCCAGGGACTCAAATCCTGCAGTGCCAGACGTGTCCCCCTGCTTAAGCCAGTACATGTCCAGGCCCGTCTGAAGTTTGCTAGAGTGCATTTGGATGATCCAGAAGAGGATTGGGAGAATGTCATATGGTCAGATGAAACCAAAATATAACTTTTTGGTAAAAACTCAACTCGTCGTGTTTGGAGGACAAAGAATGGTGAGTTGCATCCAAAGAACACCATACCTACTGTGAAGCATGGGGGTGGAAACATCATGCTTTGGGGCTGTTTTTTCTGCAAAAGGACCAGGACGACTGATCCGTGTAAAGGAAAGAATGAATGGGGCCATGTATCGTGAGATTTTGAGTGAAAACCTCCTTCCATCAGCAAGGGCATTGAAGATGAAACGTGGCTGGGTCTTTCAGCATGACAATGATCCCAAACACACCGCCCGGGCAACGAAGGAGTGGCTTCGTAAGAAGCATTTCAAGGTCCTGGAGTGGCCTAGCCAGTCTCCAGATCTCAACCCCATAGAAAATCTTTGGAGGGAGTTGAAAGTCTGTGTTGCCCAGCGACAGCCCCAAAACATCACTGCTCTAGAGGAGATCTGCATGGAGGAATGGGCCAAAATACCAGCAACAGTGTGTGAAAACCTTGTGAAGACTTACAGAAAACGTTTGACCTGTGTCATTGCCAACAAAGGGTATATAACAAAGTATTGAGAAACTTTTGTTATTGACCAAATACTTATTTTCCACCATAATTTGCAAATAAATTCATAAAAAATCCTACAATGGTGACATTGGACAAATGACCAATGTCACCATTCCCATAGAGGAGAAAAGAATTAATACAAATTCATACTGGATATTCATACATGTATTCATTACATTCGACTGCTGTTACACTCCTTGTCCCATTCACTGATAACATCAGCCCTCTGTTACACAGTCTGCCTCTACAATAACAAGAACCCAGCCAGAACCAAGGAGCATCGGGATTATCAGGAATATTCTCCATTCGCAACACTCCATCTTCCCACCCCTGGAAGCCAAAACATCTCCGCTTCTCTTCCTCCTGTAATGAACTCTGTTTGTCTCACAGAAGGTTCTAGAATGGAAACATCTGGCTCCATCAGAGTCATGTGTATGTGTGTGTGTGTGTGTGTGTGTGTGTGTGTGTGTGTGTGTGTGTGTGTGTGTGTGTGTGTGTGTGTCTGTGTGTGTCTGTGTGTGTCTGTGTGTGTCTGTGTGTGTCTGTGTGTGTGTGCACGCATGTGTCGTGTGTGCTTGTGTGTGAGAGAGAAAAAGAGAAAGAGAAAGAGAAAGAGAAAGAGAGCGAGAGAGAGAGAGAGAGAGAGAGAGAGAGAGAGAGAGAGAGAGAGAGAGAGAGAGAGAGAGAAGAGAAGAGTGTGTGGGTGAGGGAGGGAGGGAGGGAGGGAGAGGGAGATTGGAAGAAAAAGAGGGAAAGAGACAGGGCTAAAGATGGGCATAAACTTCAATGTATGATAGAAACACACACTTAATGTTACACACTGAAACAGTCATAACTGATGCACAAACTGCAACAACATACACAACATAAACATTCACATACACACACAAAAATGTATTCTGTCACTGAAGCACTAACACAGACAGACATACACTGCCACACCAACACACACACAAACACACACACGTGACGCAGTACACTCCACTTTACCCCACACTAACTCCTACACACTGTGACCCACACACCCACCTACAGTGTCCATGCAGGACACACACTGCAGCAGTCATCAGGTGTATGACAGCTCTCCTCTATTTATCTGCTGGGATTCTCTGCTTGTTTCCTGTAGTTCTGAACTCATTACTGACTGTGGTGACCTCCATTCCTCCCACACACCTCTACAGAGTCCTGCAGGCATACTGGGTGGGTTTGTAGACTATGTTACAGAGTCCTGCAGGCATACTGGGTGGGTTTGTAGACTATATTACAGAGTCCTGCAGGCATACTGGGTGGGTTTGTAGAATATGTTACAGTGGGTTATCTGTGTGAATGGGGTTTTGCATTCAACATAGCAGTTTCTCTATTTTGGCCCACTGACTCCAAGACACCTCTGTATATGTAAAAGAATGGGAGCACAATCTTCTTGTTACCAGTCCTCTCTCTCTCTGTCAACTTCTTTTAAAAATGTATACCATTCATACTGAAGTTGGGAGATGGCACCTCCATTGTAAACTTTGTCAGTGCTTCTCCTCCCTACTTGACAGTCTTGGATGTCAGCGATTTTAGAAATTGACAGATTTGATAACAACTTTGAGAGGAGGGAAGAGGAGGGAAACTTGTCTCCTATGGACAGTGAGGAGGATAAGGTGAGGGATGACGTTGTGGAGGTGGAGGGAGGGAAGGAGGGAGGAAGAGAGTCATAGAACAGTACTCTGCTGGTCTGCTGTGACCTGATAATGTGCTACTCTTTCTCTCTGTGAGGAAAATAGAGCACACAGACTTCTCTCTCCCCCCTCTCTCTCTCCCCCCCTCTCCACCCCTCTTTCCCTCTCCCCCCTCTCTCTCTCTCTCATGTAAACCTTACTGTAAAATCACCATCAATTAGGCTGCTTAGATCTTTATTTATCCATCAATTAGGCTGCTTAGACATCAGGTACAGCATCTCTCTCCATCCCCGTCTCTCTCTCTCCCCCATCCCTCTCTCTCTCCATCAATCAAGGTCAGATGTAATGTTAATGTGAGAACATGCTCAGAAGAGTGTAGGGCTGAAAACGGGACGTCGAGGAGGATTTAAATTATTCACATCTGCCGTGAACCTGCTGTCATGTTGGACAAATGACCAATGTCACCATTCCCATAGAGGAGCAAAGAATCAATACAAAGAAATACTCTGTATTCATACATATATTCATAACATCAGATTGCTGTTACACTCCTGGTTCCATTCACTGATAATGTCACCCCTCTGTTACACAGTCTGCCTCTACAATAACAAGAACCCAGCCAGAACCAAGGAGCATCGGGATTATCAAGAATATTCTCCATTCGCAACACTCCCTTTTCCCACCCCTGGAAGCCAAAACATCTCCGCTTCTCTTCCTCCTGTAATGGGATGACACTGTGGAGGTGGAGGGAGAGAAAGAAGGAGGAAGAGAGTCATAGAACAGCACTCTGCCTTTCTTCTGTGACCTGATAATGTGTCACTCTTTCTCTCTGTCAGGGAAAGAGAGCACACACACTTCTCTCCCCCCTCTCCCCCCTCTCTCACCCCTCTCTCTCTCTCCCCTCTCTCTCCCCCTCTCTCTCCCTCTCCCCCCTTTCCCTCCACCTTCACTCTCCCCGTCTCTCTCTCCCCCTCTCTCTCCCCCCTCTCCCCCCCTCATGCATACCTTACAGTAATGATGGTTCCAGTCACTCACAGTGACTTGAGTAAATTGCTGACAATCATTTGCGTTTCCCTCCTCACCAATAAAGTGCATTTTCATGCACATTTGTGTATGTACAGTGGGGGGGGGAAGTATTTAGTCAGCCACCAATTGTGCAAGTTCTCCCACTTAAAAAGATGAGAGAGGCCTGTAATTTTCATCATAGGTACACGTCAACTATGATCCAGAAAATCACATTGTAGGATTTTTTATGAGTTTATTTGCAAATTATGGTGGAAAATAAGTATTTGGTCACCTACAAACAAGCAAGATTTCTGGCTCTCACAGACCTGTAACTTCTTCTTTAAGAGGCTCCTCTGTCCTCCACTCGTTACCTGTATTAATGGCACCTGTTTGAACTTGTTATCAGTATAAAAGACACCTGTCCACAACCTCAAACAGTCACACTCCAAACTCCACTATGGCCAAGACCAAAGAGCTGTCAAAGGACACCAGAAACAAAATTGTAGACCTGCACCAGGCTGGGAAGACTGAATCTGCAATAGGTAAGCAGCTTGGTTTGAAGAAATCAACTGTGGGAGCAATTATTAGGAAATGGAAGACATACAAGACCACTGATAATCTCCCTCGATCTGGGGCTCCACGCAAGATCTCACCCCGTGGGGTCAAAATGATCACAAGAACGGTGAGCAAAAATCCCAGAACCACACGGGGGGACCTAGTGAATGACCTGCAGAGAGCTGGGACCAAAGTAACAAAGCCTACCATCAGTAACACACTACGCCGCCAGGGACTCAAATCCTGCAGTTTTTTTTATTTTTATTTCACCTTTATTTAACCAGGTAAGCCAGTTGAGAACAGGTTCTCATTTACAACTGCGACCTGGCCAAGACAAAGCAAAGTAGTAGCAGTGCCAGACGTGTCCCCCTGCTTAAGCCAGTACATGTCCAGGCCCGTCTGAAGTTTGCTAGAGTGCATTTGGATGATCCAGAAGAGGATTGGGAGAATGTCATATGGTCAGATGAAACCAAAATATAACTTTTTGGTAAAAACTCAACTCGTCGTGTTTGGAGGACAAAGAATGCTGAGTTGCATCCAAAGAACACCATACCTACTGTGAAGCATGGGGGTGGAAACATCATGCTTTGGGGCTGTTTTTCTGCAAAGGGACCAGGACGACTGATCCGTGTAAAGGAAAGAATGAATGGGGCCATGTATCGTGAGATTTTGAGTGAAAACCTCCTTCCATCAGCAAGGGCATTGAAGATTAAACGTGGCTGGGTCTTTCAGCATGACAATGATCCCAAACACACCGCCTGGGCAACGAAGGAGTGGCTTCGTAAGAAGCATTTCAAGGTCCTGGAGTGGCCTAGCCAGTCTCCAGATCTCAACACCATAGAAAATCTTTGGAGGGAGTTGAAAGTCTGTGTTGCCCAGCGACAGCCCCAAAACATCACTGCTCTAGAGGAGATCTGCATGGAGGAATGGGCCAAAATACCAGCAACAGTGTGTGAAAACCTTGTGAAGACTTACAGAAAACGTTTGACCTGTGTCATTGCCAACAAAGGGTATATAACAAAGTATTGAGAAACTTTTGTTATTGACCTAATACTTATTTTCCACCATAATTTGCAAATAAATTCATTAAAAATCCTACAATGTGATTTTCTGGAGAAAAAAAATCTCATTTTGTCTGTCATAGTTGACGTGTACCTATGATGAAAATTACAGGCCTCTCTCATCTTTTTAAGTGGGAGAACTTGCACAATTGGTGACTGACTAAATACTTTTTTCCCCCACTGTATGTCTACATTTTCCTCCTATTCCAAAGGCCTAGCAGAGCTTACAATTGTATTATCAATTACTATTTATCAAGGGGCTATTTATTAATATTGGTGCATATTACAGAAAGTATGTGTGTGTAGGTGTGTGTGCATAATAATAATAATAATGGTCCCCTGTAGCTCAGTTGGTAGAGCATGGCGCTTGCAACGCCAGGGTTGTGGGTTTGTTTCCCACGGGGGGCCAGTATGAAAGAATGTATGCACTCACTAACTGTAAGACGCTCTGGATAAGAGCATCTGCTAAATTACTAAAATGTAATAATATTAATAATAATAATTTGGTGGGTGCTTACATTTGTCCTATTTCACACATGTATAAGTCTGTATTAATACGCATGTGTAAATTGGAAATGTGTTTTATGCATATCCAGTGGCATGTATTCATGGATGCCAAGGAAAGGCAGGCTTCCCCAAAAAATTTGACCAAAAAAAAAATATACCAAATAATGTATCTTTCGTCTCTTTCGTCTCTCTTTCCTTCAATTTGTAAGTCGCTCTGGATAAGAGCGTCTGCTAAATGACGAAAATGTAAATGAAAATGTAAAATGCAATTCGCAAGAGGCTGAATATATCTCACCGGAGAAAGCATCTGGTCAGAAAGAGTATGACATTGTTGCAGTCAGTAGCATTGAATGGAAGGGAAGCAAGCGAGCATTTGGCCTCCCTAGATAAAAAAAATATAAAATCATAGCCAATCAGCGTTGAGCTAAACAGAGTGTGAATGGTCTTTGCGCACCAAAAGAGAGTGTCAAGGGGATCCAGTTTGGATTTGGACTTGTGGTTTTACTTAATCCTCTGTACTGGCCAATGATTATAATGGCGATTCTGATCCAACCATAAATTCATACATTGTGCCCCTGGTCTGAGAGGATGGAAGTTCAACACGTAGCTAGATGTAGTATACTAATGTTAATTAGCTGGCCTGGCACTTCGTTGCCCATGAAAGTTAATTAGGCTAGCAAGCAAGCATTTTAGCCAGGCAGCCTAGGACAACAAAAACTAAAAGTGTGTACTGTATGATAGAGGCATGTTTTTTCTACTTGCACGCACGCACACACACACACAAACAAACAGAAATCAGAACCATGGACAGCCACATCATACGTTCATTGGACTAAATTGTTTTTGGTATCTTTTAGTTGTCACTGTATTAGACTAAGCAGAGGTAATTAGATGATGTTGAAATGTTGAAGTTGAAATGGTGCTGGAATAGAGGAGGCAGCTCCTGTTTTCTTTGCAACTTGCTGCAACTCTCCGTGGTTCTAAATCAATAGTTGTTTAGTGGTCCTAAAATGTTGGAAACATGAACTTGCTGTAGGTCATGTAACTGTTTGTTACATGCAATATGCTTAGTGGGCTTCACCAGACAGATGTAGCTCTCTGGTTGAATTTATTCTGCAACTGTGTCTTCTTACTGTCTTGGCCTTAGGCCTATATATCACAGTGTCAAGGCATATGAACTAACAGGTTATAGAGCAAACAATGCAATTATCACAACACAAAGGTTGTAATATGGCTTTTTTTTCTGGCTTGGCTTCCCCAGTGATTTTACCCACGCACCGCTACTGTGCATATCCCAACTCTCCCTGAGACACCCTCGGAGAGTGGGGTCATGGCCAAGGTGTCACGATCGTCAGGGAGAGACCAATGCGCAGCGTGATGAACAAACATACTTTAATTAGTTAAAGTTTAACCATGATACAAAACAAGAAACGACTCGTGAAGTCCACGGTGACAACGACCGAACACGGAACAAAAACCCACAAACACAAAGTGAAAAACAGACAGTTAAATATGGCTCCCAATCAGAGACAACCAGCCAACAGCTGACACTCGTTGCCTCTGATTGGGAGTCACTAAGGCAAACATAGAAAACAACAAACCAGAACCCCCAACATAGAAATAAACCACATAGAATGAACACACCCTGGCTCAACATATAGAGTCCCAGAGCCAGGGTGTGACAGTACTCCTAAAAGGCGCGGACTGCGACCGCGCCTCAACCAGAGAAAAATAGGGGAGGGCTGGGTGGGCACTCCTCCTCGGCGGCGGTTCTGGCTCCGGGCTTGCCCACCACCCTCCAATAAACCCCCCATAGCGCCCCTGGTCCGGTCTGGCCCCGCTGGCTGGAGCTGACCTGGACGTCGCAGGAGCGGCTAGCTTCAGCTCCGTTGGGGAGCAATAAAGCGGTACCTGATTTGGCACCGATGACCCAGGCATGGGTTGTGCCGGACTGACGACGCGCACCCCAGGCTTGGTGCGTGAGGCAGGAAAGGACCGGACCTGGCTGTCGATGCGCACCCCTGGCTTGGTGCGTGGAGCAGCAACGGGCCGGACCGGGCTGATGATACGCACCCCTGGCTTGGTGCGTGGAGCCGGAATGGGCCTCACCGGACTGACGATGCGCACCCCTGGCTTGGTGCGTGGAGCCGGAACGGGCCTCACCGGACTGACGAAGCACACCACTGGCTTGGTGCGTGGAGGAGGAACGGGCCTTACCAGGCTGACGACGCACACCATAGGCTTGGTGCGTGGAGCAGGGACAGGCCGGACTGGGCTGACGAAGCGCACCACTGACTTGGTGCGGGGAGCAGGAACAGACCGGACTGGGGACACACACCACTGGCCCTACACCGGGATCTGGAACGGGCCGGACCGGACTGGTAACATACCCCAGTACCTCTCGCCGTGCCTCTCCACCTTCCATCCCCTCTTCGACCAGTGGCCCCCGTAACCTGGCGGCCTCCTCTGCCAACCCGCTGGACCGCTCTATCGCGGCCTCCTGCTGCCCCGACGTCGTGAGCCCCCCCTAAAAATTTTCTGGGGGTCTCTCCTCCCCGTGGGCCAGGCCTCTATCGTTCTCGCCCAACTCTCGCTCTTCTGCCCCCAATTCCAGCCATTCTGCTCTTCATTAGGCTTGACCCAGTCGAGACTCTTCCTCCACTGTTCCCAAGTCCATCCACTCTGCTCTTTACAAGGCTGGACCCAGTCGAGGTTGCCACGGAGATCTGCAAGCGATTCCCCTGGCGATGGCTCCTGGACACGCTGCTTGGTCCAGTTTTGGTGGGTTTTTCTGTCACGATCGTCAGGGAGAGACCAATGCGCAGCGTGATGAACAAACATACTTTAATTAGTTAAAGTTTAACCATGATACAAAACAAGAAACGACTCGTGAAGTCCACGGTGACAACGACTGAACACGGAACAAAAACCCACAAACACAAAGTGAAAAACAGACAGTTAAATATGGCTCCCAATCAGAGACAACCAGCCAACAGCTGACACTCGTTGCCTCTGATTGGGAGTCACTAAGGCAAACATAGAAAACAACAAACCAGAACCCCCAACATAGAAATAAACCACATAGAATGAACACACCCTGGCTCAACATATAGAGTCCCAGAGCCAGGGTGTGACAACGGTATTGGGACTGACCCTGTATATAGCTTCGTACTTTCTCCTGTTATTTTTATTTTTATTAATATTGTGTGTTTTTGTTCTATCTTGTTGTTTTTAGTACTACATTGATATTGATTACTGCATTGTTGGGTTTGGAGCTTTTACCAACCTACAACCAAGACAGCTTGTCTAAGATAACTCATGAATGCTTATTAATAAAATGTAATGTAATGTAATTAATAAAATAAATAATTATTATTTGCAGTGGGGGCAGCAGGAACAGTCTATCCACCTCTTTGTGACCAAGGAAAATCAGAGAGGCAGCTTGACATTTTGGAAAGCGGCCTGTAATTCCGAAAGCAGGGCATCTGTGAAATTATATTTTGGGTTTAAGTTTCTGACTGGTGAGATGCCGGGTTTTGGAAAGAACTCTATCAAATGATTATTCCATCCTCTCTCCTGTAATCTTTTGGTTGAAGAGAAATGAGTACATATTAATGTAGAGTTGAGAGAAACTCTGTAGGTACTGCATATGGCTCAGTTACAGTATTTACACACGCACATGCACACACGTCAAAGCACGCACGCTAGTTCGAATCCCCGAGCTGACAAGGTGAAAAATCAGTCGATGTGCCCTTGAGAAAGGCACTTAACCCTAATTGCTCCAGAGAATGGCAGACCTTGTGTCACACCCTGGCTATGGGACTCTAGTTGTTGAGCCAGGGTGTGTTTGTTCTATGTGGTGTGTTTCTATGTTGGGGGTTCTAGTTCGTCTATTTCTATGTTTTGCCTGAGTGACTCCCAATCAGAGGCAACGAGTGTCAGCTGTTGGCTGGTTGTCTCTGATTGGGAGCCATATTTAACTGTCTGTTTTTCACTTTGTGTTTGTGGGTTTTTGTTCCGTGTTCGGTCGTTGTCACCGTGGACTTCACGAGTCGTTTCTTGTTTTGTATCATGGTTAAACTTTAACTAATTAAAGTATGTTTGTTCATCACGCTGCGCATTGGTCTCTCCCTGACGATCGTGACAACCGTATTTACAATGTGCAGGGATACTGGATCGATAGAGGTAGATATGTAAATATGAGTGTGTGTGCGTTTGTGTAGAGTCAGTATAAATGTGTGTGCATGTTATGTGTGTGTGAGCAAATTGTCTGTGTCTGTGTCTGTGTGTGAGAGTGTGAGAGTGTGAGTGTGAGTGTGAGTGTGAGTGTGAGTGTGTGTGTGTAGTGTGAGCGTGTGAGAGTGAGTGTGAGTGTGAGTGTGAGTCCAACAAGCTGTTCTCACCATCCCCAGTAAAGCTATACTAGGCCTATACTTGTCCATTTGGAGAGTGAGAAGTCAATGTTAACAGCATAAATGTGAATGTGCATGACACAGCAATACTCTGATGGCTCTGTATAGCCAGAGGGAATTGCCATGTGTTCACAGCGATGCAGATAATATTTAACAGAGCAAACCACAGCAGATGCTGTTTTTTTTTGTGGTCAGGAAAAAGTCATGGCCCGAATCATGGTACAGTATATCAATTTATATCAGCTGCTATTGGTTTTTATTTTTTATTTTACCTTTATTTAACTAGGCAAGTCAGTTAAGAACAAATTCTTATTTACAATGACGGCCTACACCGGCCAAACCCAGACAACGCTGGGCCAATTGTGCACCACCCTATGGGACTCCCAATCACGGCTGGTTGTGATACAGCCTGGAATCGAACCAGGGGGTCTGTAGTGACGCCTCAAGCACTGAGATGCAAGAGAGAGACAGAGAGATACAGAGAGAGAGAAAGAGAGAGAGAGACAGAGGGAGAGAGAGAAAGAGAAAGAGAGAGAGAGAAGAGTAGAAGAAGAGTAGAGGAGGAGTGACATAGAGCCACTTATACTGTAGAGCCTGGATGGATGGATGGATGGATGGATGGATTGTGTTCTTTCTGTCACAGTGTGCGTCTGCAGAAAGTGATCTGGTTCCCTGAGTGACGTACAGCTCCTCCAAGACGAGACACTAATATCCTGGGATGACACTAAAGACAACACTACTCCTCCTCAGTTTGTCTCTGTTGTTGTGTTTAATCCACAGTTTGAAAAGTATGAGAAATAGCACTGTCTGCAAGTTACAAAGAGACAACAACGTAAGAATATACTGTAAATACAGTATGTGAATATACTGTATCAGCATTATTTCCCCAATGGAGAGAAGTGTTTTGTTTTTTTATCCTCGACGGTTGTTAAATGCATTGTATCCACATTTTGTGGTTGTATTGTGTTTTTGAATTGTCAAATAAGACAAAATAAAACAAAATATAGTAGGCTAAATATAAATAGAATCGCTAGAACCGGCATCCCCATTCAAGTCAATGAGACATAATGGGTGGACTGGCCATAGAAATCGAATGCCTAATTCTATTTCTTGATAATGTATCATACCTGTACTGTTGGGCAACATACAGTACAGGTACAGTCTTCGTGGCCTCTGCAAATACATTCCTCTGCTGCCACCTGCTGTTTCTATGTATAGACAGCAACAGCAAAATAATATAGACTACTGTATTATAACATGAAATTACAACATACCGTTACCGTACATATATAGCCTACTATACCGTATATACAGCCTCCTTGGCTTTAGTAAAGACGGAGTAGGGTATCAGCTTCCCCTACCCCAATCCTAACCTTAACCATAGTGAGGAAAATGCTGAACTGACCCAAGGTCAGTGTCTAGGGGAAACTTCACCCCAGAGTGGTAAAAACACTCCTCTGCTGCCCCCCTCTGTCTTCATGTATTAGTGCTCCTCTCACCAGTTTGACTGTGACAATGCAGGCCAGACAGGCTCCCCCTTCTGTTGCAGTTCAGCTTGTACTACTCAGTGGTGAGTGTCCAATAGCTGCGTTCCAATAACATCTCCTTTCTCCTGAAGTGTACACTTGTTCACTAGTTCCCACAAATCTAAAAGCATTGGATTGGTGAAGGCATTGGCAAGGGAGCTTCCACCATATTTCTTATACCAGTCGATTCCTTTCAAAGCAGTGAAGGGAAGTGCACACATTAGGAGGAAGGAGAGACAATTGGAATGGATGCAACCCATGGTCAGAGTTTTTCTTGACCACATGAATCTGGTTCCTACTGATTACAGCTGGAAAATTAGGGAGTAGATTAGCTCTTTTGCTCTACCATTGTGGTCACACACAACCTCTGTCCCACAACATGTTTATTCAACATGTTAACAATGTTTGTTTATCCAAGGAAACAACTTGTGATTAATTCCATTGTTGATCTACATGTTTGGGAGAGGTGTCAGAACACACGTCCAAACGCTATGGGGGGTGATGGAGTTAGGCTGGACCACACACACACACATACAAAAGGATACTTTTCTCAATTGTCATACCCTTTTTACATGTATTTCTTAATTTGACCACTTAGTGGCAGTGTTGTAACATGAACGGTATGCGTAATTGTATGCCATACGTAATGGTGCTAGAGGGGTCATGTTGCAAATAAATCGTTATTTACCTCAATTTAATGACAATAAATCATTGTGTTGTCAACATGATAGAACTGAGTCCTTTCCGACAACAACAAAACAACCTCCCAACTCTTTTTGGTGAGGTCGCCATTTTGGACACTTTGAGACACCCAGCGAGCACACTGATTGGTCGATTACATGCGGAGGCCCCGTACCTGGAACCCCATCCCGTGCTAAACCGCAGCATTTTCATAGCATGACCTTGATTAGGCTACTCAGTGAGAAAGGATCCCTTCTTAGACCACTCTTCAAGCGCTGCGCTCTGATAATGACAGCCCTAGGCAAAACTGACAGCCCTAGGCAAAACGGTTGTTATGGACGGAGGTCGAGAGAGGAGTTAGTTAGTGATTGTTAGTCTTTCCTGGTGCAGCATGTTGCACGGGGGTCTCTCGCTTTATCAGTCCTCAGGATGGGCAGTTGGAGGGATTGAGGACGCTGCGCCGCCAACAAGAATAATTCACTCATTTTTGGAGACCATACGACTAGCAGAGAGCTTGGCTCCACCAAGCAATTCGTTCGCCTGAGTCGATAATTTAGGCTATTTTCAGGAGGAGTTTGCCTTTATTGCATGTGAAGTTCTATGCTGGAATGTCATTTTTAATACGGAGAGTTTTCTTGTGTTTGGAGCGTTTTCGTGTTTGAAGAACCTGCAGAGCTACTTTTGGAACAAATTACGCATACGAAGAGGATGGTGTTTTACATGTAGAGTGAAAGTTTCACTCTGCGCTCTGTTGGGTCATTATTGTATTACATTTTTGTAGTTTTTTCTGCTTTGGAAACTATATTCAAGAATAAAACAGTTTTAAAGTTCTGGACTGCAGGGGAAATGGCCAGCGAACTGAAACCACGGCTTTGTATCATGACAAAGACTGAGAACGGGTACGGGTTTCACCTGCACGGTGAGAAGGGGAAGACCGGCCAGTACATTCGCAAAGTAGAGCCAGCATCGTCAGCCGAAGCGTCGGGGCTGCGCGCTGGGGATCGTGTCATTGAGGTGAACGGGGGAAATGTGGAGAAAGATACGCACCATCAAGTGAGTATAGCACATCACGAACTGTCCAACTCCATTCGATTTTTTCTGTCAGTGGACTACATCGACATGTTTAATATCTTATGAGCCTAGTGTTTCGGTAATGATATTGTCATGGAAATGACAGATAGACAGACAGACAGACAGACAGACAGAGGAGGAAGAGAGAGGAGGACACGGAGGGGTCAACAGAGCTACTGTATCATGCATTGGCATTCAAAAAGTTCAAAACGTTGAAGGAGCACTTGACATTTGATTTGATACTTGAATTTATTCACTGCACCCTTAATATGGTTTTATAAGCTAATTATGCCTATATAAAATAATCATAGTATACAACAATGGACAATACCAAAATAGACCATTACTTTAGCTCCCCTAAAAACAACTCAGCATTTCAAGATGCAGTGGCATAATATAAATCATAACTAAACTCCTAACAACTTTTCCAGGTTAAAATATCCACTTTTTTATGACTAGCCTACTTAGCACATTGAAACCATGTAAAGACACAGTGAATGGTTAACATCGCACTCTAGCCATGTTGTTTAGTCTATAATGTTCTGTGGTCTGTGAGAATAAGCAGACAGTCTAGACAGCCTTTCAGAAGTTACTGGAAGACATCACACATCTCCCTATCATCAGCTGCTGAGAGTGCCTGGTCACACACACACTCACACTGCTGTGTTGATAGTGATCTGAGTTCTTAGTGAATGGCTGTGTTGTATCTCCGATGGGCAATGTCAGCCTGAAGATGAGACAAACACACATAAAGCAGACATAGCATGCATGAGATTGAAGTGCAGCCAATCTATTCCAGTGAGGTAGAACGTCTGAAATGGCTGTCATCATGTTAGTTGCATGTCAGTGTGTGTCACCTCTGACATTGTGACCCAGTATGAGCCATATAGGAAGCCCTGCACTGTAAGTGTGTAACACTTTGGTTCGGTGAGCCACACTCGCATGATGAGGAACCTTGCCTGAGACCTTGTCTGATACATTTACATTTGAGTCATTTAGCAGACGCTCTTATCCGGTTAGTGAGTGCATACATTTTTCATATATTTTTCATACCTTTAGTTAAGACCTAATACTTATAGACTTTAGCTCAGTGGGCTAACACAGTCTTGTGGCGCCCATGCAGGAGACCTGAGATCAAAATCCGGTTAGTCACGTGTACTCCACTGGGTCTGCAATCTGGACCTCATAACCAACTGTCTATAAATCACCAGAGTTCCAGACGTCCTCGTTGTGTTTACATCCCAAACCCCGCCTTCCTTCCTCCCTTACCCCATGCCACTCAGCAGTAAGTAATGAACGGCAGAGACAGACGTCTAATGGGACGTCTGGGACAAGGGAGTCCCACTTTAGACACTACAACAAAGAGGCTGACTTGATGTAGGGCCCAGATACTGTAGAGAGTGTTGGTGTTTCTGTCTCATATCACATCCTATTCCCTGTAGTGCAATACTTCATTGTTATGTCAATAATCATGTTATTACTCTCATTCTCATATTTCTCTCCCTATCTTACCCTTTCATCCTCTCCTCTATTCAATTCAATTCAAAGGGCTTTATTGGCATGGGAAACATATGTTTACATTGCCAAAGCAAGTGAAATAGATAATAAACAAAAGTGAATTAAACAATAAAAAATGAACAGTAAACATTACACTCACAAGTTTCAAAGGAATAGACACATTTCAAATGTCATATTATGGCTATGTACAGTGTTATAATGATGTGCGATAATGATCTCCCCCTCCCCCCAGGTGGTGCAGAGGATCAAGGCAGTGGAGCAGGAGACCAGGCTGCTGGTGGTGGACCGGGAGACAGACGAGTACCTCCGCAGCCTGCGCCTCGTCTGCACCGAGGAGATGGCTGTCCGCATGGGGGGACCCACCTCTGTGTCCCCCGCCTCACCCCCAGCCTCACTGCCCCCCTCCTCGCCCCCGGCCTCCTTGCCCGCCGCCAAGAGAGAGAACGGCTCCGTGTCCAAGCTGCCCGCCACCCTGACTAGAGAGGTGCCCAAGCCCACGCGAAGGTCTCCGTCGCGGGCCACCAAGAAGGTGCGGTTGAGACTCAATGGTTTTTACACTGTAGGGGTGTTGTGGTGGTGGGTTAGTGCTGGGCTGGAACAAAAGCATCCACATGTACAAACACACACCAGAGACCCCCAGCTGACATAGATACATGATTTTTACACTACACTGGAGTAGGGCTGTGTTCTTGTCTTAGTGCAGGGCTGGAACAAAATCCTGCACTCATATCTGCACATCAGATATGGGCTGAAGGCTCCTGGATCAGGGGATGGTATTTTGGGGATTATGGTTAAAAGTAGTAGGGAATGTTCAAGGGTACATACTTAGGCCGTTGAATTCCTTATGGAATTGCACGCTTCCAATCTCTTCCAAACTCTTCTGTCCTGCACCATTCCTTCAAGGTGTTGCTATGTCAACCCCACTTTCTTCATGTCTTGTTCTGCCACACCTCCAGGTGTTCTTGGGTCTTCCTCTCTTGCTTTCACCCTGTGGGTTCCAGGTAAGATCGAGTTCAAGGTTAGCTCAAGGGTCCTAACCCAAACTGCTATCTGTTAATTAAACACTACCATGCTGTCACAGTATGCTGGTATTTTAATGTGGGTCAGCATTCTCTCGCTGTAGCAGCCAGAGAAGCCGATGTATAACATCTGATTGCCTTTAGTCACAGATCTAGGATCAGCTTATCTTCCCCAAATCATAACCTCCACTATTAGGGGGGAGACATAAAAATTGACCTTAGATCAGTGTCTAAGGTTGACTCCATCCTATGCCCGCTGAGATCTGATTACCTGGGTCTTGTTTTTCGAGCTGGCTGACTGAGATCCAACCTGATCTGATGGCCTAGATTAGATTAGACCTGTCCTCTGTTTGAGGCGAGCCCTGTCCAAGACCTGTCAACACACAGTAGTAACAATGTGTTTGTGGGGTGTGTGTGTGTGTGTGTGTGTGTGTGTGTGTGTGTGTGTGTGTGTGTGTGTGTGTGTGTGTGTGTGTGTCGGATGGCAGGATTGGTACTCAAAAGTCAAGGGTCATTACATCACTGTGGTTAGGATTCTGACCTAATGGACAATGCAGCAATTCTCCCTGTGCTTGCCAAGTACCTAAGTGACATCCTGTGGCTGTAGAAACGACTCTCCACACAGTATTACAGTAGACCTCAGAGTTTGAGTACTGATCTAGGATCAGTTTAGCGTTTTAGATCATAATGAATAAGATGGATGGACGGGGGACCTAATCCTAGATCAACACTCCTACTCTGTAACGCTTTATGAATAGGGACCCTTGGGTGAACATTTTCTGGTGAATGGTTGTATGTGCAGATGTCTGAAATATGATAGCCCTTGGTTGTAAACAGTTTGTTTTCTGAAATCTAGTTCAAGTATTGCATGTTGATTTGGAAAACCGGATACATTTCCGTTGGGTCCCTGTCTTCCTGACAATCTACTCTGCTTTTGTTTTACATCTGCCCTATCTGCAAGATGAGGCTTCTCTGCTTCTGTTTCATGCATTAAACAGAACATGTGTTTTCACTTACGCTCGTCTTGCCAATTGGTGCACGATGCAGAACTCTTATTTCTACATAAGCACTGACAAGGCCAATCAGTGTGGGTGTGTGTGTGCGTGTGTGCGTGTGTGTGGTGTGGTGTGGTGTGTGTGTGGTGTGTGTGTGTGTGTTTAGCCTTTGCTCAGCTGCGATCGCTTTGTGAGCCGTGGAGAGAAATCCCAGCAGCCTGAGGGGCCAGAAGGCCTAGCTAAGCTCAGGAAATGTCTCTCTCTCTCTCTCTCTCTCTCTCTCTCTCTCTCTCTCTCTCTCTCTCTCTCTCTCTCTCTCTCTCTCTCTCTCTCTCTCTCTCTCTCTCTCTCTCTCTCTCTCTCTCTCTCTCTCTCTCTCTCTCTTCTCGCTCTCTCCTTCTCTCCCCCACACACACACCCCTCCCTCTCTCTCAATCTCTCTCTCCCCATGCTTGCCTGAAGAGAACATAAAATACACAGAGACCCCAGAAACAAATCCTTTCCAAGCGGAGGAGAGGAGAGGAGGTTTATAAAGACCTTCAGGAGCTGCATGCCAAAAGGCATCCCAAACTAAAAGCAAAATGATTTGAAAGACAAAGCCTGGAGTTTGGAATGGCTCAAACTCTAAAGCCTCATGTTGGAAGCATCCTTCCAACTGAAGTTTCAACTGTCATTCAGTTTACAGTAAAATACAAACAAAGGAAAAGTAATACAAACAAAGGGAAAGTAACACTGTGGTCAAGACTTACAGTAAGAGTTCAACCAGGCAAGGAGAAGTGTCCAGGATGTTACCCAGTAGAGACAGTTCAAACTGGGGGGACTGGGTGTTTGGATGAATGAATGAATGAACGAACCCATGAAGTAGTCATCCATCCATCCTTCCATCCTAACCCCCAGTCAGAGTGCTGATGTCCAGCCCAGATGGGTGACCGTCAGGCTGACATTTGATCTTCCATTTAGTGGCACATTCCTCTGGCTCTCTGTCATCAACATCTCGTACTGTAACGCACTGTTTCCCAAACTCGGTCTTGGGGACCCCAAAGGGTGCACGTTTTGGTTTTCAAAGCTTGATGATGAGTTGATTATTTGAATCAGCTGTGTAATGCAAGGGCAAAATACAAAATGTGCACCCTTTGGGGTCCCCAAGACCGAGTTTGGGAAACCCTGCGACAACAGCCAGTCAGCGGGTCAGCGTAGGGTAGTGTTTAAGTCTGGAGGACACACACACACACACTTTCTCATGTATGCACGGCACGCACACACACACTCTCACGTATGCACGGCACGCACACACACACACACACACACACACGGAGGACTAGGGTCCTGCAGCTGGACATGCCTATGGTAATGTGTAACAAGCTGTGGGTGGACGAGGAGGGGATATTTCCTGTTTCATCACAAAGGGATCAAAGTGTGTGTTTGTGTGTGATATGTGCATGCGTGCGTGTGTGTCCACTCTAATCCACAGAGCTAAAATAATGTATTTATTTGTTGATATAGTATAGCTGGTGGCCAGGACTCATTATCAAATAATAAGGGGACAGTATCCGGTCTGCAGCCTTTAGCTGACCCCAATGCCTGTACTCTGTCAGTGTCCCAACTGAGAATCCATCTTTTATAAGAGATGGATTTCAGTCTAGATATGCAATATAAAACATGGACCATGCATCTGTAACTTCCATTGCAGACTGCAGAGGCTGACGTAGAGAGTGGGGGGGGTTTACTACTGGGATGTCCCTCCTAGTTGTCTGCACCAGCCGTCTGTCTCACACCCTGTCTCCCACACACGTCTGTTTTACCACCTTGGCCTCCGCTGTGGCCCGTAAAACAGACGTATAAATGTCTGACCAGCTGGATGGAGGGGGGAACAGGCAACGAGGGAGGGAGGGTCTCTGTAGCAGGGCAGCAGGGTAGTTGCTCAGTCTTTCACAGGATGGCTACTTAACCACAAAGCAGTTATGATCAGTTTTATATGTTACTTTTTTGGCTTAGTCTACCCAGTTATCTAGAACACTAATGATAGGTGGATAATATAATAGTTAAGATATAATAATAATATAATAATAATATAATAATATAATATTGAACAGTTAGCCAGTTAGTTGAAACAGCGTATCCACTACTTTCAGTCTTCACTGCAGCTCATTCTTGTAAGGTATCTCTTGAAGAGGTTAGAATATCAAACGGTCATCTCAGTGAAGTAGGTAGATCACCACTGAGGTTAGTAGGCTACACCAGAGGCGGTCAGGAGTCAGTCCACAGAAATCAGAGGCGTGGGAGATGGAGAGATGGGATCTCTCTTTTCCTCTCCTCTCTCCTGTGTATGCAGCGAGCCAAGGTTGCTACAGTAAGTGTTGTCAGGGCAGCCAGACTCCTAGGGTTACCTTGAATTCCAGGACTTCCTGGGGGGGAGGAGCTGAGGGATTAGGCTCCAGACTGCAGCCCAGTCTGTTCTGGGGCTGGGGAGTAGTGCAGGCAGGGCCTCTACAGAACTCCACAGACCCTCTGTCACCAACCATAATCACTAACACATTGACCTAATGTGTGTGTGTGTTCATGCATTCACACGTGCGTGTGTGTGTGTCTGCATATGTGCATGTGTGCATTACTGCCTGCGTCAGTGGGTGTATGCCTGTTTGTCTGTATGTCCACGTGCCACCTTTTGCATCAGTGCATCAGTGCATAGGTGTGTGTGTGTAGAAGTTATACGATACTCACTGGGTTTGTTCTGGGTTTTATGGCCCTTCAGCTTCTGGTTTCCTTTTCCCTGCATTCCTCTACTATTTACTCTCCTGTAGATTTGTGAGACAGCTAAGCGACTGTGTGACTGTAGCTGTACTGACTGAGTGACTGTAGCTGTACTGACTGTGTGACTGTAGCTGTACTGACTGTGTGATTGTAGCTGTATTGACTGTGACTGTAGCTGTACTGACTGTGTGACTGTAGCTGTACTGACTGTGTGACTGTAGCTGTACTGACTGTGTGATTGTAGCTGTATTGACTGTGACTGTAGCTGTACTGACTGTGTGACTGTAGCAGTACTGACTGTGTGACTGTAGCTGTACTGACTGTGTGACTGTAGCTGTACTGACTGAGTGACTGTAGCTGTACTGACTGTGTGATTGTAGCTGTACTGACTGTGTGACTGTACTGTACTGACTGTGTGACTGTAGCTGTACTGACTGTGTGACTGTAGCTGTACTGACTGTGTGATTGTAGCTGTATTGACTGTGACTGTAGCTGTACTGACTGTGTGACTGTAGCAGTACTGACTGTGTGACTGTAGCTGTACTGACTGTGTGACTGTAGCTGTACTGACTGAGTGACTGTAGCTGTACTGACTGTGTGACTGTAGCTGTACTGACTGTGTGATTGTAGCTGTATTGACTGTGACTGTAGCTGTACTGACTGTGTGACTGTAGCTGTACTGACTGTGTGACTGTAGCTGTACTGACTGTGTGATTGTAGCTGTACTGACTGTGAACCCTGTAGCTGTACTGACTGAGTGACTGTAGCTGTACTGACTGTGTGACTGTAGCTGTACTGACTGTGTGATTGTAGCTGTATTGACTGTGACTGTAGCTGTACTGACTGTGTGACTGTAGCTGTACTGACTGTGTGACTGTAGCTGTACTGACTGTGTGATTGTAGCTGTATTGACTGTGTGACTGTAGCTGTACTGACTGTGTGACTGTAGCTGTACTGACTGAGTGACTGTAGCTGTACTGACTGCGTGACTGTAGCTGTACTGACTGTGTGACTGTAGCTGTACTGACTGAGTGACTGTAGCTGTACTGACTGAGTGACTGTAGCTGTACTGACTGCGTGACTGTAGCTGTACTGACTGTGTGACTGTAGCACCGGGAAGGCAAGAGAATATGTACCTTGTACAGTGTATGGTTGACTTGATACTGTAGAAAGAGAGGGAGAGACTGGGGAGAGAGAGAGAGATAGAGAGAGGGAGAGAGAGAGAGGGAGAGAGAGAAGAGGGGGGAGAGAGAGAGAGATGATATGACATTTGAAATGTCTTTATTCTTTTGGAACTTTTGTGAGTATAATGTTTACTGTAAATTTTTGTATTTATTTCACTTTTGTTTATTATCTATTTCACTTGCTTTGGCAATGTAAACATATGTTTCCCATGCCAATAAAGCCCCTTACATTGAAATTGAATTGAGAGGGAGAGAGTAGTGAGAAAGAGAGAGATAAAGAGAGCTAGAGAGAGAGAGAGAGAGAGACAGACATATGGTTGTGATATTATGTACAAATGTAAATAGTGGTGGATATAAAACCCAAACAGGAAGGAGAACATTTTCAAATTTTCTTCCTTTTTGTAGTCAGCCATAACAGTAATGTTATACAGTAATGTGAGTCGTGTCCAGCTTTAAAAAAAGTCTTATTTAACGACTCTAATAGAATCCTAATAGAATCCTACTGAAGACAATGACTGCCACTGCAGAGGGAGTGTTATTTAACACATATTATAAACTGGGTGGTTCGAGCCCTGAATGCTGATTGGCTGACAGCCGTGGTACATCAGACCGTATACCACGGGTATGACAAAACAGTTATTTTTACTGGTCAAATTACGTTGGTAAACAGCTTATAATAGCAATAAGGCACCACAGGGGTTTGTGATATATGGCCAATATACCACGGCTAAGGTCTGTATCCAGGCACTCCGCGTTGCGTCGTGCGTAAGAACAACCCTTAGCCGTGGTATAATGGCCATATACCACACCTCCTCTGGCCTTATTGCTTAATTAACAAGGGGCGTGGGTATATCTGAAGGCTGCTCTCCACACAAACATACACACATACACACGCACTCACACACACACATGAAGAGAGAGAAAGAGAGACACACACGTATGCACACATAAACAGACATGGGGTCTAGATATTACAGTAGGCTGCTCTGTCTAACCCAGCCAATACTATTTCCTCTGGGGGTATATATATAGACTGATCTAAAGAGACTCTCCAGGGCCTAACAGCGGCTAACAGCGGCTAACAGCCTCCTGAGACATAATCAAAGAAATAGAATACCCTGCCCCCCCAAAAAAAAGAAAGAAATAGAATTCTATAATAATTATATTAATGTAATTCTGTCACTGGGATGGGAGAGGAGACGACAGAGGGAGACGAGAGAGGAGATTGTGTCATTATCGAATGAAAGAGTTTCGTCTTTTGTTTGCCTCTCACACTCTTCTCTCTCTCTCTCTCTCTCTCTCTCTCTCTCTCTCTCTCTCTCTCTCTCTCTCTCTCTCTCTCTCTCTCTCTCTCTCTCTCTCTCTCTCTCTCTGTCTCTCTCTCAATTTCAATGTCTCTTCAATTTCAATGTAAGGGCTTTATTGGCATGGGAAACATATGTTTACATTGCCAAAGCAAGTGAAATAGATAAAAATCTATTCACACACTTGCCAATCAGCCCTTACCATTGGATGAATGAGTGGGCTTTAACTTGCAGGTGAAATGGCGAAGGAAATGAAAACCGAACCATGTGGTCATGAGGATGTATCCCCTTACCTCTCCACACAGCTTAGGCAGCAGCTATCACCTTAACACTTACCCAGTCACACAACCCCCCCCCCGTCACACCTTCTCCAGAAGAGGCGGGGCTTAGTCTTCTATTGTCACCAGGACCCCGTGACTGTAGCTGTACTGACTGAGTGACTGTAGCTGTACTGACTGCGTGACTGTAGCTGTACTGACTGTGTGACTGTAGCACCGGGAAGGCAAGAGAAAATGATGTACCTTGTACAGTGTATGGTTGACTTGATACTGTAGAAAGAGAGGGAGAGACTGGGGAGAGAGAGAGAGATAGAGAGAGGAGAGAGAGAGAGGGAGAGAGAGAAGAGGGGGGAGAGAGAGAGAGATGATATGACATTTGAAATGTCTTTATTCTTTTGGAACTTTTGTGAGTATAATGTTTACTGTAAATTTTTTGTATTTATTTCACTTTTGTTTATTATCTATTTCACTTGCTTTGGCAATGTAAACATATGTTTCCCATGCCAATAAAGCCCCTTACATTGAAATTGAATTGAGAGGGAGAGAGTAGTGAGAAAGAGAGAGATAAAGAGAGCTAGAGAGAGAGAGAGAGACAGACATATGGTTGTGATATTATGTACAAATGTAAATAGTGGTGGATATAAAACCCAAACAGGAAGGAGAACATTTTCAAATTTTCTTCCTTTTTGTAGTCAGCCATAACAGTAATGTTATACAGTAATGTGAGTCGTGTCCAGCTTTAAAAAAAGTCTTATTTAACGACTCTAATAGAATCCTAATAGAATCCTACTGAAGACAAGGCTCAAGTGACCCGTCACACCTTCTCCAGAAGAGGCGGGGCTTAGTCTTGTATTGTCACCAGGACCCCGTGATAAAGTGTCAGGTGTCACTTTCTCACAGCATCACACAGAGCAGCCTCAGCCAGACCTACACATACATACACACACTCACTCACTCACTCACTCACTCACTCACTCACTCACTCACTCACTCACTCACACACTCACACACAGCCAAACCACTACAGAGACTACTCTTCTCATGCCTCTGTGGAGCCAGGGATGAGAACAGGTGTGTGACATCATGTATGTGGTTGTGTGCGTGCTCATTCACAGTTATATCACCTTACTGTGTGGGCATCAAGCAAAACTATTATGTCACTGTGTGGGGGTTGGCACTACTCATTATGACGTCAGTAGAGTGTGTAGGTGTTGGGGGGGACACACCTTGTTGACCTCCATGTCTGTGTAGCACACACACACACGCACACACACACACACACACACACACACACACACACACACACACACACACACACTAGTGATACGCGGGTTGACTCATAACCCGCAGGCCCCGTTGTTATATCCGCGGGGTGGATGGGTTTAGGGTCATTAAATATTTTGTGGTTGAAGGGCAGGTGGGTGGTGGGTGGTGGGTGGCGGGTGGGTTGAATAAAGAGAAAAACAATACCTTAAAAAAATCCAGAAATGTATCATTCTTGTGCAATTTATATCTATAGGCTATTTTGAGGTTTTTCTTTCATTATTTTCGGCTATCTGGCTTTAGTGCTTAAGCTTCAGGGCCTAACTGTACATGTGCCAAATAGCCTACACACCTATCACCTAATGCTTTAGGGAACGGGCAGAAAAAGTGAAGGTCAATCCACGGAGGCAAAAAGAACATTGTCTTAGTTTAATTCAATAACACAAAAGCTACGAAAAGAGAGTTGAAAATAAAGAGACGGGAGGGCCAGAAAAGTAATGTTTAGGAAAGATTTGGTGAAGTGGTAAAAGTGGATGATAGCAGTGCCGGCTATGTTATGTGTGAGGATAGTGAGGGACTATACAAATTCGATAGTCACAAGATGGGACTTCAAATAGGCCTATGGCGTGTCAAGGGAACTGTAGCCTACTGTTTAGATTAAATCCTGTTTAGGTTAAATCCTGTGTAGCTCAGTTGGTAGAGCATGGTGTTTGCAACACCAGGGTTGTGGGTTTGATTCCCACGGGGGGCCAGTATGGAAAAGGTATGCACTCACTAACTGTAAGTCGCTCTGGATAAGAACGTCTGCTAAATGACAAAAATGTAAATGTTAAATAGAAACTGAAATCTGGACACTGACTGTAGGTCTATAACTTTCACGCCCTGACTCAGGGGACTCTTATATGTTGAGTCAGGGTGTGTATATTCCTTGTTTTGCTTTTTCTATGTGTGGTATTCTAGTATGTGTATTTCTATGTTGGCCGGTGTGGTTCCCAATCAGAGGCAGCTGTCGCACGTTGTCTCTGATTGGGGACCATACTTAGGCAGCCTTTTGGCACTGTCTAGTTGTGGGATCTTGTTCCGTGTTAGGTTTGTTGTCTGTACTACCTTTGGAGTTTCGTTTTGTCGGTTGTTTATTTGTGTTAAATAAACATGTATGCATATCACGCTGCGCCTTGGTCTGACCCGTCATTAAACGAACGTGACAATAACCTCTCACATAGCCTTAATATTACCGTTATTTTCAATTGCTAACAAGCATCGGTCAATACTGAAGCCACTTCATACATGTCTCAAAATAAGCTTGTTCGACCATAACACTGGCAACAATTCTCACTCAGAAAGCATACATTGTCACTCATAACACAATGACCTAAAAAACACTAACAACAGGGAGCATTACAAAAATGATGAACTTTCCTCTTTGAAGTTTGAATGATTTTTCACAAATCAGTATTTCATTATAGAATAAGAATAACACCTTTTCACTTTATTGACTGTACTAAAGTATATGTAACAAGAATGATTCAGAAATGCAGCAATTTGCTTCATTAGCCTTTATTTTGTCTATATCTTTGCATAATAATTTCCTGAAATTCCAGGGCTGCAATAATAATAAATAAATAAAAACATCAAGTATCTTCTGGAATGTCTAATCCAACCCTGGCAGTCTTCAGGAGAAGTGTCTCCACACCCCGCATTCATGGCATCCAGTAAGGACATCTGGTCATGTAGATGGTGGTCATAAATCTTCCACCTCCACGCAGAGAAAAACTCCTCTATGGGGTTTAAGAAGGGGGAGTATGGAGGCAGGAATAGTACTGACATCCTGGGATGTGCAGCAAACCAGTCTGTGACTGCAGCAGAGTGGTGGAATGCCACATTATCCCACACAACAACGAAGGTAGGGGAGTTTCTTGCCCCTCTCTCCTCCAGTGGCACAAGTCGATTATGCAGGTCATCCAGAAAATAAATGAGCCTCTCTGTATTGTAGGGGCCAATGAGTGGTTTGTGTAACAGCAAACCATCATTGGACAGTGCTGCACACATTGTAATGTTAGCTCCTCTCTGGCCTGGGACATCCACGGTTGCTCTCTGTCCAATTACATTTCTTCCCCTGTGGCGTGTTATTGCCAGGTTGAATCCAGCTTCATCCAGAAAGATGAATGTATGTGCGTTTGCCTGGCTTCCATCTCCATTACTCTCTCAAATAAAATCCACAGTTTTACAGTACTTACATTATGCATAGCTGTGTATGTACCCTGTTTGGTTATTGAACAGACATCTTACCTGGACTTATTGATACCGGAGTTCTTTCACACGTTCACCGTTTCTCTCAAAGGGTACAGTGTACAACTGCTTCAACATTATTTTATGTTTCTCTAGGACTCTGGCAACTGTCGTTGTGCTGACCGTATTCACATTCCCAAAAGTGATATTGTCTGCCAGCACTCTGTCCCGAATTTCCCGCAGTTTTATTGCATTGTTGCCAATTACCATATCAACAATGGCAATTTCCTGCGCATCTGATAATATTCTGGCTCACCCTCCTGTGGGAGGCAACCTTTGGATCCTACTGAAAAACACAAAACAATCAATATGTTTCAAAATGTCAGTACATGTAAAAATGTGAACATACTGTATTGTACTGTAATATGTAGTTCAATTATCATTGAAGGATGCACATCTCACCTGTTGTTTTGCCGGAAAACTCGTACTATTGGTGCAACTGTTGAACGCTGCAGATTTGGTTGCACCCTTAAACCGGCCTCTCAAAGAGAGACCATGGTTTACAACATGGTCAATAATTGTGGCCCTTATCTCATCAGAGACCACCGCTCTTGGTCTTCCTCTCCTTTGTCCTCCACGCATTCTCCCTCTCCCTGCCACTCTTCTTTCCCCACCAACCTGTCTTCCTTGATCCATGTTTCCAAACTCAATCATTCCGAAGCCGTCCTCTTTTATCTGTTTGGTAATGAGACTTAAAAACAGGACACTTGGGTTTACTTTCAGCTGAAATTGCAATCAGCTGTGTTTGGAATGATGAAATATTCTGCTGAGATTTTCTATATGTTTCAATCTGGTTACTGCAGAAATGTACGACATTTGCCGTCATTCTGTTTTGAATGTGTTTTTAACCGTTTTGGAAACAGTGTGTTAGCATTTGAAAACATGTGCTGCAAATATATAGTTTTGCAGGTGGTGGAGTATGAATGAGAAAAGAGTTAATGGATTTCGGAGAATGTGGTCATTGAATGCATTTTGTGTGAAAGCAATGAAAAATGATTCACAGTTTGGTCCACATACACTTCTGTTTCGCTGACTGTGTGAAGAGTTTTGACAGTTTGACTTCAGTTATGACCAATGCATGTTAGCAATTGAAAAAAACTGTAACTCCTGCAGAATTAAGCATTTCTTGCAGTACAATTATACACCAAATGTAGGCACAATTTGGGACTTGGGAACAGTAGTGGAGAAACATGATTTATTTATTTCAGCATCTTGAGAGAATGTGAATGCTCAGTTAGATATCGTCTGTAGAGGTGCTGTCTTTATCAGCATCATCAAAATCTGATAGTATTTCGGCCACATAAAATATGCATCCAAGCCGAACTGAAATCTTATCAGAAACACGTTGGGTCATTTTTACAGCTTTCTATTTCCTTACAACCGGTCAAACTTAAGTCATTTGGACATTTTGCACAGAAAATCTTTCCCTTTTTTTTGTGTGTTATTGTATTTTCTCGCCTGTCCCTAAACATCTTTGCTCCGCGAACAAAGATGACAAAGAAAACTTTACTGATGTCAACTAGATTGAAGCATTCATTCTATCTATCTATTACATTATTCTGTTGAGCAAGAGTTTACTTAGTCTTCTAGGGCAACATATAATGACTGAAGAGAAGCTGCATGTATTTAATTATAGACAAGTTAACTAACAAATAGCATAACAAAATGTCGGACATTATAAGCAGAAACGTATTACATTTACATTTTACATTTACGTCATTTAGCAGACGCTCTTATCCAGAGCGACTTACAAATTGGTGCATTCACCTTATAGCCAGTGGGATAACCACTTTACAATGTTTTATTTTTTTATTTTTTGGGGGGGTGGGGTGGGGTAAGGGGGGGGTAGAATGATTACTTTATCCTATCCCAGGTATTCCTTAAAGAGGTGGGGTTTCAAATGTCTCCGGAAGGTGTTGAGTGACTCCGCTGTCCTGGCGTCGTGAGGGAGCTTGTTCCACCATTGGGGTGCCAGAGCAGCGAACAGTTTTGACTGGGCTGAGCGGGAACTGTGCTTCCACAGAGGTAGGGGAGCCAGCAGGCCAGAGGTGGATGAACGCAATGCCCTCGTTTGGGTGTAGGGTCTGATCAGAGCCTGAAGGTAAGGAGGTGCCGTTTCCCTCACAGCTCCGTAGTCAAGCACCATGGTCTTGTAGCAGTTGCGAGCTTCAACTGGAAGCCAGTGGAGTGTGCGGAGGAGCGGGGTGACGTGAGAGAACTTCGGAAGGTTGAACACCAGATGGGCTGCGGCATTCTGGATGAGTTGTAGAGGTTTAATGGCACAGGCAGGGAGCCCAGCCAACAGCGAGTTGCAGTAATCCAGACGGGAGATGACAAGTGAGTTACTCCTTCCTCCCACTCTGGTTTTGAGCTGCTTGCTTTTTACTTATCCCTTATCGCTAATGACTAAAATGTAAATGTAATTAAGTCCTGGATTAGGACCTGTGCCGCTTCCTGTGTAAGGCAGGGTCGTACTCTCCGAATGTTGTAGAGCATGAACCTACAGGATCGGGTCACCGCCTTGATGTTAGCGGAGAACGACAGGGTGTTGTCCAGGGTCACGCCAAGGCTCTTCGCACTCTGGGAGGAGGACACAACGGAGTTGTCAACCGTGATGGCGAGATTATGGAACGGGCAGTCCTTCCCCGGGAGGAAGAGCAGCTCCGTCTTGCCGAGGTTCAGCTTGAGGTGGTGATCCGTCATCCACACTGATATGTCTGCCAGACATGCAGAGATGCGATTCGCCACCCGGTTATCAGAAGGGGGAAAGGAGAAGATTAGTTGTGTGTCGTCTGCGTAGCAATGATAGGAGAGGCCATGTGAGGATATGACAGAGCCAAGTGACTTGGTGTATAGCGAGAATAGGAGAGGGCCTAGAACTGAGCCCTGGGGGACACCAGTGGTGAGAGCACGTGGTGCGGAGACAGATTCTCGCCACGCCACTTGGTAGGAGCGACCGGTCAGGTAGGACGCAATCCAAGAGTGAGCCGCGCCGGAGATGCCCAGCTCGGAGAGGGTGGAGAGGAGGATCTGATGGTTCACAGTATCAAAGGCAGCAGACAGGTCTAGAAGGACAAGAGCAGAGGAGAGAGAGTTAGCTTTAGCAGTGCGGAGAGCCTCCGTGACACAGAGAAGAGCAGTCTCAGTTGAATGACCAGTCTTGAAACCTGACTGGTTTGGATCAAGAAGGTCATTCTGAGAGTGATAACAAGAGAGTTGGCTAAAGACGGCACGCTCAAGAGTTTTGGAGAGAAAAGAAAGAAGGGATACTGGTCTGTAGTTGTTTACATGGTAGTGAAAGACCATGGTGGAACCTGGTGAGGAAGACATGGTGGAACATGGTGAGGAAGACATGGTGGAACCTAGTGAGGAAGACATGGTGGAACTTAGTGAAAACCCATGGTGGAACCTGCACTATTAGAAAGAAAGGTTCCAAGAGGGTTCTTTGGCTGTCCCCATAGGATAACCCTTTTTGGTTCCAGGTAGAACTCTTTTGGATTCCATGTAGAACACTCTGTGTAAAGGGTTCTACATGGAACTCAAAAGGGTTCTACCTGGATCCAAAAAGGGTTCTTCAAAGGGTTCTCCTATAGGGACAGCCGAAGAACCCTTTTAGGTTCTAGATAGCACCTTTTTTTCTGAGAGTGTGGTGAGGAAGACATGGTGGAGAAAGAAGGGATACTGGTCTGTAGTTGTTTACATGGTAGTGAAAGACCATGGTGGAACCTGGTGAGGAAGACATAGTGGAACCTAGTGAGGAAGACATTGTGGAACCTAGTGAGGAAGACATGATGGAACCTAGTGAGGAAGACATTGTGGAACCTCGTCAGGAAGACATGTGGCGAAATTCTTGTTAGAACGCCTCCCTTTGAACCCAGTTGGAGAGAGGAGAGAGGAAGGAGAGAGAGAGAGAGAGAGAGAGGAGTGAATAGAGGAGAGAAAGGGGGATAGAGAAAAAGAGAGCGAGTGAGAGAGACGGAGAGCATAGGAAAGAGAAAGAGAAAGAAAGGGATTTCCAAAGTAATGGAAGCCAGCCCAGACTGACAACCTGCCTGCCTTCAAAGTCCCTACTTCTGCTGCTGGTAGTCCAGTGATGATTATGAGGCCAGTCAGGGACATGTTGCTATTGATGTGGTGTTGATGTGGCTATTCTTCCCACAGTGATTGAGGACAGGGATTTACTGTCTGAACTGTGAGTTGAGTTTCTATTTCTCCTTCTGCTGGTTTTGAAGCCATATTGACCCAGAAACCCATAGCCACAGCTGGGCATAGCGTTCCCCCCCCCCCCCACACACACATCAGACTCTGTAGTGGTGCCTAAGTCTTGATGTAGAGGACATTACAGAGTAAGTTGTTTACTGTCAAATCCTCTGAACTTTTGGTTAATCCACTTGTTTCTGTGGGATTGAGGTTGTTGCTTATGTCTCCAGTGATTTCATTCCCCCACTGGGCACAGACGTCAGTTCAACGTCTAGTTTTGAGTTAAATTTGGTTGAGTAGTCAACTACCGTGAATTCAACGTGAAAGCAACAACAAAAAATCACCATGTCATTGGATTTAGGTTAAAAGTTGGGTGAAGAAAATACGAAATTACCTTATGTTGATGACTTTTTGCATATCCAATCAGTTTTCTATGTTGATTCAACTTCATCACATAAAAAAAATAATAATAATGAAATGACGTGGAAACAACATGGATTCAACCAGTCTTTGCCAGGTGGGCAGTTACCATATGTGTCGTACTTCCCTTTTCCCAGTGTCTGTAAAGTAACATTAGCTTAGTGAAACCACCTGTGTGTGTTTGCGTGCTGTGCTCGTGTCCTATGTGAGTTGTATACCGGTACGTTCATATGCAATTGGTTGAATAGGTGCTAGTATCTCTCCAGGTGTTGCCATTCACTGTGTCAGAACACACTAACACACTCTCCAGGCTGAAACGTGTGTCTGGACCAGGCCAGGGTTAGACTAGTGATTGACCTACTCCCACATAAGCTGGGATGTTCTTCTTGCAGCGTGAGACCCAGACGCACACACACACACACACACACACACAACCCTCCTCCTGCATTACAACATCATGTTGAGGCTTTATGAAGGAAGGCCTTACTGGAAACATCTGCTCTTCTCTACCTCTCACATCTGTATAAACAACCCCAGAGGGGAGTGTGTGTGTGTCCTAATGTGTGTGTGTGTGTGTGTGTGTGTGTGTGTGTGTGTGTGTCAGGTGATGGTGAGGTCAAACAGGCACTGATCTGAATCTAAACACTAACAGAGAGACTAAACACCACAAACTGAGAATAAACAACTACTAGCTACAAACTGCTCATCACTAGCTGTCAGTCCTCACTAGGGATGGGTACAGTTATTCAAATATCCGACCGGACTTTAGTATTCGATTACCTGGAAAAGTATTATTATTTATTTATTTTTAAAGATAGGCCTATTTTAATGAAAAGGCTTTGCCTAAAATGTAATTAAATGATCTATGTGACATTGCTACATACAAGGACAGACCATGACATTAGACATTTTAATAAAACAACAGTTTTATGACAGTTTTTATGAGTGCGCCCCATAAAAAAGACGTACGTTAGCCTACACACTTTTCACGCGTGTAGCTTGTTACTGTCGTCAATCAAAGCAGCACTACAGTGAGGCTCCAAGTGAAGTGGGCGATTTCTAATAATGCCAAATGGAATTACAATTGCGGAATTGAGTTGGTTAAATGAGAAGGAGTAGGCTACAATGATCAACCAACAGGTAGGCTGTTGTTTAATATGAATGGAGTTGTTGTAGACAAGGACGAGGGGAGCACAGCAAAAAGCCTCAATTAGCCTTGCTAGCTAGCTAGCTGGCTAACTAACTGGCTTGTGTACCTAGCTAGTTTCTTTATATCGATTTGATGCAGTCAAGACACACACGACCAGATAGGCTGATAGATAACCTATCCCAGCAACAAGTTTGTCTGAGTCGGTTTGGCTACTTTCTCTCTCTCTCAATTCAAATCAAATGGCTTTATTGGCATGGGAAACATATGTTTACATTGCCAAAGCAAGTGAAATAGATAATAAACAAAGGTGAAATAAACAATAAAAATGAACTCCCTCCATGTCATACACACCAGCCCCTGGTCCTTCAGCACCCCTCCCCCACCCGTCTGTGCTGAAACAACAAGCACAGTGAACCGCCTCTCCTGAGTCACGCAAGCAAGTCCCCATTGAAGTTGGAAAAATATATACCTTTAAAACACAGTATTTAAACTATCCTGATATCAGAGAAAAACAATCATGAAAAATCATTTAAAAGGCCCGTTCCTAGTTCTCACTGCATGATACCATATCACTGCATGATACCACAGTAGGAAATGATGGAGCTTAAGATGGGAATCTGATCCATATTCATGTGTCCGCCTCTGTCCTCGGTCCTCCTCTGCAGGGCTGCTGGTGCAGCAATGGAAGAGAATCTGTGTGGGAATAAATGGTGTGGGGTTAGGGCCAAGGTCAGAGGTCAGAGGTTAGGAATGAGTAAACACAGATACAAGACAGGGAGGGAGGGAGGTAGGGAATAATGACAGAGAGCTGGAGTAGAGTGAAAGAGTGTTGTGTTGAAGGAGAGAAAAAAAGACTGAGGCAGTAAGAGGGAGGAGGTGAGAGAAAGAGGGAGAACGAGAGAGAGAGTTGTGTGTTAGAGGATATGTTCTTGGGTGGTAGCTTTAAAGCAGATATAGGATCCATGACTAATGTAGCCAGTGGACAGTTGCTTTGTAAATACAGTTGTAAAGTACAATGAAGACACAAACACTTCTCTCTTTTTTATGTGTTAAAGCTCAACAGGTCTTTCTGGATCACATGAACTTCATAAATCCCTTCTTTCCCCTCTTCTCCTTCTTTTCTCCTATTCCCACGTTTCTCATCTCTCCATCTGCAAAAGGACTTTGCAAGTGTTGTTTTTGTCTTGCCTCATTGTTTTGATGTAATTCTGTGGGTAGTTTTCTGGCAGTTTTTCTCTGTGTGAGAACTTGTGAAAAGTATCATCTGTCTCTTTGCAGTCTCACATTGTGTCTCGGTCTGTCTCACGTCAGTTCTCAGTAATAGGATAAAGATGACTGGTGTCGGCTCCGCTGGAGAGGGACACAGTACAGGAGTCTGAAGCCACTCAGCTGAGACGAGAGCTGAAAGCACAAAGCAGCTGGTTTAAAACACTCATCTCCTGGGCCCATATTCACTAAGTGTCTCAGAGTATTTGCTTTTAGATCCTAATGTATTTATATGGAGAGGTGGGACCTGATCCTAGATCAGCACTCTGAGACTATTTGTGAATACAGGCCCTGGTCTGTAGGCTGTCACTGAATCACTGAGCCTGTTAGACACTGATCTCATGTCTCACCTTTACCTAATCGCTCAGTGACACTCTCTTCCACCCAAAAAGAGGGCATAGATATATAGTCATGTCCCATATGGAATATTGTAGTGTTTCCTCATCTGTGCTGTGGTAATGGTGAGTCATGGAAAAGCAATGTGTCCTATTTTTCTTCTAAAACATGGCCCCCAGTAACAAAGGTTTTTTTAGTCCCAGTGCTGTACACCTTCTCCCCCCATCTCCGCTGTTCTTCCCTCCCTCCATCTCCACTCCAGGCTCCCCTCCATCCCCCTCTTCCCAAGACCCTGCTGAAAGCCAGCTGTGTTATGTCCAGATGTGGGGGTCTGAAGGGGCCAAGTGGGGCAGGGGGGCCTGGGGCTAGGGCTGAGGAATCATTCTCCCTCTCAACCCAACAGACACACACACACATACACTGTGCTGAAATGTTGAATGTTTGAGGTTTTTTGTGGCCTTTGGCACGGACCATACATCAGGGGAGATGGTTGCTCAACACCCCCTACCCCTCTATGCTCTGGTCTGCCGTGGTGAATCAGGAATGGAGCCCACACCACAGACACACACAGCTATGTGGTTTAGAGGTCGTTTGCTAACCACACACAGGCTCTCTCTCTCTCTCTCTCACACACACACACACACACACACACAATGGTGATGTAACAATAAAGCTCTCAGAATACTGCGTAGGTTCCTCTAACCAGGAAAGGATCGATACACTGCTGCCCACTCATAACCTAACTGTGGGAACAGCAGAGGGAGAGATGGATGGAAGGACAGGGAGAGATGGATGGAAGGACAGAGGGAGTGACGGAGTGAGAGAATCTGTGGATCAGTTGTAGTTGTAGTTGACAGGTCTTTGAAATGAGATCCATACAGCTGTACCGCTTGCTTTAATAGCACCTCTCCTCTTAAACCCTACAAGCATGCCCTGTCACGAGTTGCTAAGCCAGAACCCAGAAGCAGACCAGGACAAGGTAAGTTGAAACGAAGGTGAGTGTTTATTACAAATTCAAGAGTGATGCTGCATAATCCAGGGAACAGAGCGGGCGGCGTTGATTAGTTGTTGGGGGTGCAGTGGTTGATCCCATCCTGGGTCGGCAGCCGCCGACCACCAGGCAGAGGTTGGATGAAGGTTCCGGACGGGTGACTGCAGATGGAACAAAACGGGGGTAAGTAAGCAACAAACCAACAAGGTGCAAAAACAACAAAACTAACGCTAGGCTCTAAGACTGATACTCTGGTAAACCTACTGTTCATGGCTAACGATCCGGCAGGGACTGGATGTTAGGCCAGAACCTAAGAAGGGTGATGATCAGGACCAGGTGTGCAGATTGCTGATGGGATGCAGGTGCGGAAATCAAGAGAGCTCCCCGGAGCGTTCCCGAACCCTCGGGAAACTGGAGATCACGAACAGAAAAACTAGTCACCAGACAGGACCCGACTCAGACTGCCGGGATCGTTACAGTACCCCCCCTCCGGCGACGCCACCGGGCGGACTCCCCGGAGCGCCAGGATGGAGGCGGTAGAAGTCACTGATGAGGTCAGCATCTAGGACCTGTCGCCGCGGAATCCAACTCCTCTCTTCAGGACCATACCCCTCCCAGTCCACGAGATACTGGAAACCCCGGCCCCGCCGTCTGGAATCCATGATGCGACGCACCGTGTAGGCAGGACCACCTCCGATCATCCGAGGAGGAGGAGGAGGAGGCGGAGGAGGCAACAGAGGACTGAGGAAAACAGGCTTGAGGCAGGAGACATGAAAGGTGGGATGGACTCTGAGCGTCCTCGGGAGTTTGAGTCGAACTGCCACCGGATTGATCACCTTCTCCACCACAAACGGACCAATGAACTCGGTAACAACTTCCTAGACTCAGTCCGTAACGGAAGATCCCGTGTGGCCAACCAGACCCTATCTCCGATGGAATAGGTGGGAGCGGGGATCCGGCGACGATTCGCCTGGAGCTGATACCGGTCCGAAACTCTAAGGAGTGCCTTTCTGGCCCGATGCCAGGTCCGGTGGCAACGACGAATATGGGCCTGAACAGAAGGCACTGAGAGCTCCTTCTCCTGAGAAGGGAACAGGGGGAGGTTGGTAGCCATACAGGCACTGGAAGGGAGACATCCCAGTGGCAGATGTAGGGAGAGTATTGTGGGCATACTCAACCCAAGGCAACTGAGAGACCCAGGAGGTGGGGTTGGAAGAGACCAGGCAGCGTAGCGTGGATTCCATCTTCTGGTTGGCTCTCTCCGCCTGACCATTGGATTGGGGGTGAAAACCAGATGTGAGACTGACTGTAGCTCCAATGGCCAAACAGAAGGACTTCCAGACAGCAGAGGTAAACTGAGGGCCACGGTCGGAAACGATATCACTGGGCAAACCGTGGACCCTGAAAACCTCCCTAACCAGGATCTCGGACGTCTCCGAGGCAGAGGGAAGCTTGGCAATTGGCACAAAGTGGGCGAACTTGCTGAATCTGTCCACGATAGTCAGAACGACCGTGTTCCCCTCAGAAGCGGGCAACCCAGTGACGAAGTCCAGGGCCAGATGCGACCATGGTCGCCGGGGAATAGGAAGGGGGGTGAAGTAGTCCAGAGCTGGGCCGATTGGTACTCTTATTCTGCGCACACACTGGACAGGCAGCAACAAAACCCCGAGTATCCTCGGCCATGGCAGGCCACCAAAAACGTCTGCGAAGAAACGCCATTGTCCGAGCCACGCCAGGGTGACAAGCCATCTTGCTGGCGTGGGACCATTTGAGGACAGCAGGACGAACCGACTCAGGCACAAACAACCGACCGGGTGGACCGTTACCGGGACCGGGCTGAGTCCGAAGGGCCGCCAGCACCTCCTCCTCAATCTTCCACATAACTGCTCCCACGACGCAGTTCCGGGGGAGAATTGTCTCGGTCTTGGACCCACTCTCCTCCGTCTTGGAGAACATCCAGGACAAGGCGTCCGCCTTGCCGTTCTTAGATCCAGGTCGGAACGTCAGGGAAAACTTGAATCGTCCGAAAAACAACGCCCACCTGGCCTGACGGGAGTTGAGACGTTTAGCCGATTGCACGTAAGCAAGATTCTTGTGGTCAGTCCAGACAATAAACGGTTGCTCCGCCCCCTCCAACCAGTGGCGCCACTCCTCCAAGGCAAGTTTCACCGCGAGAAGCTCCCGGTTACCCACATCGTAATTCCTCTCCGCAGGCGAAAGGCGACGAGAGTAGTAGGCGCAGGGATGGAGTTTACTGTCCGTGGAGCATCGCTGCGACAGGATGGCGCCAACTCCCACATCAGACGCGTCCACTTCAACGACGAACTGACGGGCCGTGTCCGGTTGAGAGAGAATCGGTGCGTTGGTGAATCGCCTCTTCAAATCCAGAAACGCTCGATCCGCCTCCGGATTCCACTTGAAGGTCCTGATACTGGAAGTCAAGGCAGTTAACGGAGCGGCCACACGGCTGTAATCCCGGATGAATCTGCGGTAGAAATTCGCAAACCCCAAAAATCTCTGGAGCTGCAATCTCGTACCGGGCTGGGCCCATTCCAGAACCGCTCTAACCTTCTCCTGGTCCATCCTAATCTCTCCCCTGGAGATGATGTACCCGAGAAAGGATGTCGTGTGGGCGTGAAACTCGCACTTCTCGGCCTTCACGAACAGGCGATTCTCCAACAATCGCTGCAGAACCTGCCGGACATGCTGGACGTGGTCGGAAGGTTCCTTCGAGAAGATCAGAATGTCATCCAGGTAAACAAACACAAAGAGACCGATCATATCTCTCAGGACGTCGTTCACCATACTCTGGAATACCGCTGGAGCATTGGTCAGTCCAAACGGCATCACCTGATACTCGAGTGACCCATCGGTGTATTGAAACCCGTCAACCACTCGTCCCCCTCTCTGATCCGGACCATGTGATACGCATTGCGTAGGTCTAGCTTGGTGAACACCGTAGCACCCTGTAAGGAGTCGAAGGCAGAACTCATCAAGGGCAGGGGATACTTGTTCTTGACCGTGATGTCATTCAACCCCCGATAATCAATACACGGGTCGAAGAGAGCCATCCTTCTTACCCACAAAGAAGAATCCTGCCCCCAGGGGGTGATGACGAGGGACGAACGAGACCAGCAGCTAGGGACTCCTTGATGTAGGTCTCCAAAGCCTCACGTTCAGGTCGGGAGATACTGTATAACCTTCCCTTGGGGTAGACAGCTCCAGGGAACAGGTTGATGGCACAATCATATGGTCGGTGGGGAGGGAGTGACAGAGCCTTCTGCTTACTGAACACTTCCCCCAAATCGTGATATGTCTCGGGAACCAGGGACAAATCTGGGGGTTTAGCCTCAATCACCTGACTGGGAACCGAATGGGGGCAGGCAGTCTTGAGACAGTTAGCATGACAATCAAGGCTCCAACTCGTTACCTTGCCCGTCACCCAATCGAACGTGGGATTGTGTTCCTTCAGCCAGGGGTATCCAAGGACCAGAGGAACATGGGAAGACGGCAGAATGAAGAATGAAATCATCTCAGAATGATTCCCCGACAACCGCATCTTAACCGGTTCAGTCCTCATCGTGATACGTGCCAGACTACTGCCGTTCAGAGTGGTAGCTTCAATGGCTTCCGGCAATTGCTCCTTGGAAAGCCCCAGCTGTTCCACCAACTCGGCATCTAGAAAGCTTCCATCGGCACCTGAATCGATAAAAGCGTTAATCGCTAAGCTCTGATTCCTGTTCATAAGGGTAGCCGGGAAACGGGGTCTGACAGAGGTATTGAGAGGTCGAAACTGGCTCGCTAAAAGTCCTCCCAACTTTAGCGAGCCGCGCAGTTTGACGACCCGACTGGAACCTGAGAAGCTGATCGGTTGGACGGAACCCATTGCTTCTCCCTCCTTCGCTCTCGGACTCGATTATCCACCCGAATAGACAAGGCTACCAAGCTGTCCAGGTCACTAGGCTCCGGATAGGAGATCAACTCATCCTTGAGCTGCTCCGACAGACCCTGGTAAAAGGCCGCTTGCAGAGCCTCCTCATTCCACCCACTCTCCACAGCCAACGTCTTGAACTCGATCACGAAGTCGGCCACGCTGCAGTTCCTTGGCGAAGCGAAAACAGGCGCCTAGCTGCGTCCCTCCCTCGGACGGAATGGTCGAAGAGCTTCCTCATCTCGGCCGTGAACCCCTGGTATGAAGCCATGCAGGGATCCTGTCGTTCCCAAACGGCTGAAGCCCACTCCAGCGCTCGACCACGCAGCAACTCAATCACAAAGGCTATCCTAGCCTTGTCTGTGGCATAAGAGTAGGGCTGTAGATCGAACACTAATCCACACTGCATAAGGAAGGAACGGCATCTTCCCAGCTCCCCCTCATATTTATCCGCGTCGGAACCTTGGGCTCGCGGAAGGACACAGCTTCAGAAGCGGCAGGCGAGATGGGTGAAACCGGTAGTGGATCCTCCACCGGACACTTGCGTTGGTTCTGGACCTCCGTCAGACCGGTAGAAAGGTTCCGAACTGACAACGCGATCTCCTGTAGTACCGTGCTATGATGGCCCAACATCTTCTCCTGCTGGGTAATGGCATGGCGAACAGAGTCCAGGTCCGCTGGGTTCATTACTGGCCGGATCGTTCTGTCACGAGTTGCTAAGCCAGAACCCAGAAGCAGACCAGGACAAGGTAAGTTGAAACGAAGGTGAGTGTTTATTACAAATTCAAGAGTGATGCTGCATAATCCAGGGAACAGAGCGGGCGGCGTTGATTAGTTGTTGGGGGTGCAGTGGTTGATCCCATCCTGGGTCGGCAGCCGCCGACCACCAGGCAGAGGTTGGATGAAGGTTCCGGACGGGTGACTGCAGATGGAACAAAACGGGGTAAGTAAGCAACAAACCAACAAGGTGCAAAAACAACAAAACTAACGCTAGGCTCTAAGACTGATACTCTGGTAAACCTACTGTTCATGGCTAACGATCCGGCAGGGACTGGATGTTAGGCCAGAACCTAAGAAGGGTGATGATCAGGACCAGGTGTGCAGATTGCTGATGGGATGCAGGTGCGGAAATCAAGAGAGCTCCCCGGAGCGTTCCCGAACCCTCGGGAAACTGGAGATCACGAACAGAAAAACTAGTCACCAGACAGGACCCGACTCAGACTGCCGGGATCGTTACATGCCCTCCAACATAAGAGTAGGGGTGTTAACCCCAGTGTCCTGGCAATATGTCCTATCTGGTCCTCATACCGTCATAGCCACCTAATCATCCCCAGCTTCCAATTGACTCATTCATCCCTCCTCCTCTCCCCTGTAACTATTCCCCAGGTCGTTGCTGTAAATGAGAATGTGTTCCCAGTCAACTTACCTGGTAAAAAACTGTTTTTTAAAAATACAACAAAAATAAGGGTTAAATAACAACATCTACCACACGCACTCTTTTCCACACCTTCAACCTCTTTTCATTTCACCATCTCCCAACCTCCATCTCTGTTAAACCTCCATTACCAATGAAATCCTCCTCACTGCCTCACAGCTGCTTACGGTACAGCCAAACAGGGAGAGACTTTGATCCTATCTCTCATCAGCTCTGATATTGGATCAGTTTCTCTGGATCCCATTGTCTCAGCCCACAGATGGAGCTTCGGGATCCGTGTGATTCCAGCCATCCCTCTCTGGATTTAACCTTTTACTGTAGTGGGCTAAATCAAGGTCACACAGTGTCACATTAGTTTAAGGACGGGTCAGACCAAGGCGCAGCGTGAAATGCGTACATGTTTATTAAACTGATAAACACACGACAAAACAATAAACAAACGAAACGTGAAGTCCTAAGGTTGAACACACAACAAACCTATACACGGAACAAGATCCCACAACTAACGAGTGCCAATAGGCTGCCTAAGTATGATCCCCAATCAGAGACAACGAGCGACAGCTGTCTCTGATTGGGAATCACACCCGGCCAAACACAGAACTACAACATCTAGACTGAAACATAGAAAACACAACATAGAACACCACACCCTGACTCAACATATAAGAGTCCCCTGAGTCAGGGCGTGACACACAGAGTGTTTCTTGGTAGTCTTAAACAAATGTACTTTGAAACAAAAGTATACACCTCACACGCATGGTTATGGGCTTTAAAAAAATAAGACACCTGTACCATGTCAGATATAGAGTTGAAATGTATTCAATTTTGAGTTTGCATCCCAATATTACACCTTATATACATCACAGAAGACTGAAATATAACAAAACCGTTTGACATAAACACCAGATTTCTGGCAGTAAAAACAAACAAAAGTTTATTCATTATTAAATTATGAAAAATATTAATAACATTCCACCCATGAGGCCACTAGAGTGCGATTTGGTAATTTTACTGTAGGAAAGGGCTACGGGAATGTGGAGTGGGCTGGATCAGACGGGAATTACGCTTTGGGTGTGGACTGGGATAGATGGGAATAATGCTTTGTATCCCTATGGATGAGTGGAAATGCTATGGATCCAGCCATCCCTCCATGGGTTCCGGGGAATGTGGAGTGGGCTGGATCAGATGGGAATCAGGCTCTGTATTCCTGTGTCGGGGTGTGGACTGGACTGGGATAAATTGGAATTATGTTTTGTATGTGGACTGTGATAAATGGGATGAGAATAATTATCTGTATCTCTATGGATGAGTGGGAATGCTTCAGAATGCTACAGACACTCAGCTGCTTCCCAAACTCAGGGATTAACACATGGGTTTGTGAGGCGTTGAGGTGACATGCATGAATTACATGGGCCCCAATGCTATGTGGATGGGAGGACATGGTGTACGCAGAGAGGAATTCAATCTAATTGATTCAACATGGTTTTTGAGACACATTTTTGGGAAGCACTGCCTGAAATGCATGGTCTGTCATATAATTGTGAAAGAAAGAATGCTTTGATTAAAATTGGACCATGTTGGTTGGATTGTCGGATTTGAATTGAAAAGGTACATTGTGATTTGGATTAACAAATTGGTGGTGTAGATGGTATCTATCCTCCTCGCTATCACTCTCTCTATATATATATATACTTTCTCTCTCTTTCACCCACTCTTTCTTTTTTTCTCCCACTCTATCTTACTCTCGCTGTCTCTTTCACACACACACACGCACACACACACACACACACACACACAATCTCTCTCTTTGTCACTCTTTCTTTTTCTCCCTCAATGTCCCCTTCCCTCTCAGCTACCATCACTGTACATGCTGTTGGGCCTCATGTTTCTTGGCAGGGGGTGTTGGTGCTCTCGCCTCTTACATACACACACAAACCAGGGTATCTGTCCCCGACAGTCATAGGACCAATGTCGTCATCTGGGGGCCTCCCGGGGTGTGCTTGTGTCTCTGTGAGGTCACGTGTCACCCCTTCAGAAGGCCCAGTCTGCCCCCCACCCACACTAACACACACATGCGTGCACACACACCCACACCCCTGAGCCAGCAGAGGGCTGGCTGCTCCAAACTGATAACATGGGTGTGGAGCTGCCTGTGTGACACATCATAACACTAGGACAGAGAGAGAGTGTAATGTTTACTGTTCATTTTTTGTTTTGTTTATTTCACTTTTGTTTATTATCTACACTACCAGTCAAAAGTTTTAGAACACCTACTCATTCAAGGGTTTTTCTTTATTTTTACTATTTTCTACATTGTAGAATAATAGTGAAGACATCTAAACGATGAAATAACACATATGGAATCTCAAATCTAAAATATATTTAGATTTGTTTAACACTTTTTTGGTTACTACATGATTCCGTATGTGTTATTTCATAGTTTTGATGTCTTCACTATTATTCTACAATATAGAAAATAGTAACAATAAAGAAACACTTTTGAATGAGTAGGTGTTCTAACACTTTTGACTGGTAGTGTATTTCACTTGCTTTGGCAATGTAAACATATGTTTCCCATGCCAATAAAGCCCTTAAATTGAAATTGAAATTGAGAGAGTGAGAGAGAGAGAGAGAGAGAGAGAGAGAGAGTAGAGGGAACGAAAGAGGCAAGGGAGAGAAAGTAGGTAGTTGAGAGAGAATTAGAGCGAGGAGGAGTTCTAATGGAGAGACATTGAAAATGAATGAGAGATAAAGCGAAAGAGACGAGATATTGAGACAGAGAACATTTTTAAAAAAGAGAGCGATATTGAGGCAGAGAGAAAAATATGGAAAATTAGAGATATTGACACAGAGAGAAACAGACAGAAAGAGCTAGATATTGAGACCGAGAGAAACAGACAGAAAGACAAATGGGTGGAAAGAAATCTAGGGTAAAGGTCTTAGCCAGCTGTTTGGATTCCTCACTCTGTTGGAAAACGACCAGAAAAGCAAAACAAGAAAATTAGCCAACCCAATATGGCTGTTTTCAGTTACATGATATTCATATCAAGGTAATCTCCATGTAGTCTGATGCTGAGGGCAATATGATAGATACGCATTACAAGTCTGGTAATGGTTCAGCTTAATTTACGAACAGAAATGCATGCAGTCTTTTAGCCCCCAACTGTAATCCACAATGAACTTGAAAACCCAGCCAGCATGTTTCTGAGAGAAAGGGTGTGTTCAGCCTCACACACATTCCCATGGACGCGCGTGTGTCTGTGTGTGTGTTTAGAATGACAGGAAGATGACACAATGTGTAAGTCACTGATTACGTCGTGAGGCAAGACCTTGTCTCTCTGTCCGTAGGTGGTCGTTTTGTCAGTTTGTCAGTTACCGCCTTTTGATTTCTTGGAAATAAGGACCTCCACACAAACCTCTTGCTTTCAAGATGGCCGCTGTCTCTCAGATATCTATGGTAACGCTGATGACTGGTTGAGTCAGACATAGAATGCACAGAAATGGACCCATTTTCAAAAAGCGTCTCAATGTGGGTGTGCTGATGTAGGATCAGTTTAGCCTTTTAGATCATAATGAATACGATTATAGGAACAGGGGGGACCTGATCCTAGATCATCACTCCTGAGATGCTTTTTGAATACTGGCTCTGACCTTGTTATTCCACAGGAAACTGAATGAACCCACCATTATGTTTAGCAATGGAATATTCCATCCCAGCATGCCAAGATTAGCTACTTAGCTTTGTTTTAAATGGTCAAATGCAATGCTAAATCTATGGCTGTGTCTGAAAGGCTACTAGGGGCTTGATTCAATACGTAGCGCAGAAGATCAGTGTTATTGCGCGATTCACATTTAAAAGCAATGTTTTCACGTTTGGAGACTACATTCGCTGTAAAACGCTGTACATGTCGGCTCAATCACAAATTACCTTTCAAATTCTACCGCGCTACAATGCAGATGTTCTGCGCTACAGATTGAATCAAGCCCTAGCTGTCCTCCAATTGGCTTTAAGAGAAATTGAGGAAACAAAGAAACGGGGTCCAGGGTCATATTCATTATTAACCAAACGGAAGAAAACAGAATGAAACAGTGATGAACGACCTGTACTTTGTCCAATGAGAAACGCTAATGTTTATTTTCTGTCGCAAAAGGTTTTTAAACATTTTCAGTCGCTTGTCGTTATGAATGCAACCCTGGTGTTATCTCCTAGCTGGGCCACAACGGCTGCTTTCTGTTCCTTTCCTCAGTCTGCTGTTCATTATCCTTTAGTTCTGTGCTGTAAAGAAGCACTGTATTAACAACGTTTGATGGACTGATGCACTGTGGGACTTGTGTGTCCTCCTGGTTGTGATTGGTCACGGTGCAGACTTCCTGTCTGTCTGTCCGCCTGTCTCAGAGGGGTTTTAGAGGGCTGTGATCAGCATGGATTGGAGATGTTAGGGTAACTCGCACCAGATGAGCTGCACTTGCAACTGAGGAGAGAGAGAGGGAACTGGGGAGAGAGGGAGTGGAGGGGGGAAGAGGAGGGAGTGTGGAGGAAAGAGTGAATGGAAGAGAGAGGAAGTGGAGTGGTGGTGAAGAGAGAAAATGAAGAAGAGGGAGAATAGCGGGGGAGGATAACTGAGGAGAGAGAGGGAATGAGGGAGAGAGAGAATGAGGGAGAGAGAGAATGCAGCAAAATGGTCCAGTATTTCAGTGAAGTGGATCATATCTGCATGACTAACAGATGATCTCTCTCTCCCTCTCCTCTCTCTCTCTCTTTCTCGCTCTCTCTCTCTCTCAGGGTCAATTTTATTCAGGTGCCGAGTTGAACATTACCCCTACCCTGTACCTAGTTGCTCCCAGTTGATCCAACCATAGAGTGGTGTCCCTGACTCCCTACCCTGTTGTCCTAGAAACTCACCAAGCTAGAAAGAACAGATTAATTAGCTAGCGTGTGATGCTGGGCTGGGTTTCTATTGTCGTCAGCACACTGGGTTGTGTTGTGTTCTGTTGTGCTTCAGCAGCCCTGTCTCCCGGATCACTGGGGATTGGAGCCTTTCAAAGCTGAACAGGTGACATGCTTTGACAGGAATAAGATGTACTGCCAACACAATATTGCCATATCTGACCCTGTCTTGTTTTTGTGAATGTGATTGTTTTGCACAGAAATAAGATACAGTGTACTTGGAACCAGAGCTGTGTGTGTGTGTGTGTGTGTGTGTGTGTGTGTGTGTGTGTGTGTGTGTGTGTGTGTGAGCGCGTAGTGATAATGGGCAATGCCATATCAGTTTTATTAGTCTCATTTAAATCTTTCATCTACTGCTGAACATTACACTCAGCTGGTTCCTCTGACTGAGACTCTTCACATGGTGACTACTGTAAAGTCAGTTTGGCTGAAGGTGTTTGGAGAATACGTTATCACCCACACACACACTCTCTTTCCCTACCAGCTATCCATGTTAGTGAAAAAGCCTTAGGACCTTGATAAGGTTCAGGAGAATATGTTCTATGTTCTATTGCTACGTGTTCTATTGCTACGTGTTCTATTGCTGCGTGTTCTATTGCTGCGTGTTCTATTGCTGCGTGTTCTATTGCTGCATGTTCTATTGCTGCATGTTGTATTGCTGCATGTTCTATTGCGGCATGTTCTATTGCTGCATGTTCTATTGCTGCATGTTCTATTGCTGCATGTTCTATTGCTACATGTTCTATTGCTGCATGTTCTATTGCTGCATGTTCTATTGCTACATGTTCGTTCTGCATATTCTATTGCTACATGTTCTATTGCGGCATGTTCTATTGCTGCATGTTCTATTGCTACATGTTCTATTGCTACATGTTCTATTGCTGCATGTTCTATTGCTGCATGTTCTATTGCGGCATGTTCTATTGCTGCATGTTCTATTGCGGCATGTTCTATTGCTGCATGTTCTATTGCTACATGTTCTATTGCTGCATGTTCTATTGCTACATGTTCTATTGCTGCATGTTCTATTGCTACATGTTCTATTGCTGCATGTTCTATTGCTACATGTTCTATTGCTGCATGTTCTATTGCTACATGTTCTATTGCTGCATGTTCTATTGCTACATGTTCTATTGCTGCATGTTCTATTGCTACATGTTCTATTGCTGCATGTTCTATTGCTACATGTTCTATTGCGGCATGTTCTATTGCTGCATGTTCTATTGCTGCATGTTCTATTGCTACATGTTCTATTGCTGCATGTTCTATTGCTGCATGTTCTATTGTTACATGTTCGTTCTGCATATTCTATTGCTACATGTTCTATTGCGGCATGTTCTATTGCTGCATGTGCTATTGCTACATGTTCTTTTGCTGCATGTTCTATTGCTGCATGTTCTATTGCTACATGTTCTATTGCGGCATGTTCTATTGCTGCATGTTCTATTGCTACATGTTCTATTGCGGCATGTTCTATTGCTACATGTTCTTTTGCTGCATGTTCTATTGCTGCATGTTCTATTGCTACATGTTCTATTGCTGCATGTTCTATTGCTACATGTTCTATTGCTGCATGTTCTATTGCTGCATGTTCTATTGCTACATGTTCTATTGCTGCGTGTTCGTTCTGCATGTTCATGTAGCTTATGTGGATAGCATTCATTCTCATCTCAGAATGTCAGCTTGGCTTCCAAAGAGTTCCAACTGTAGTCTTTTCACCCCCCTTTCACCCTCAGTCAATCACTGTTGGGGTCAATTCCATTTCAATTAATGTGGTTCAGAAAGTAAATTGAAAGAAATGATACTTGGAATTTCAATTATTCTCCTAATTAATTGACTGGTTTGAATTGGTACTGAAACCCCAACCCAACCCTACCGTTAGAGTGCTGGGGCTACAGGTGATTAAAAGGTTGTGTGTGTGTGTGTGTGTGTGTGTGTGTGTGTGTGTGTGTGTGTGTGTGTGTGTGTGTGTGTGTGTGTGTGTGTGTGTGTGTGTGTGTGTGTGTGTGTGTGTGTGTGTGTGTGTGTGTGTACATGCATTTGTGTGCTTTTGCATGTAAGTGTGTACGCACATAAGTGTGTGCCTGCGTGCGCACTTGTTTCTAAATAAGTGTTCAGAATGAGGTTCATCCGAGGCCAGTGCTCCATACAGAATACATCAGAGGACTATAGACACTGGTTCAAAAGAAAGCACAATGCTGAACACGTCACAATAAAACACTTGGTACGTTGTGTGAGGAGCTTCACACAGATACACACACCACACACACACACAGCCTCACAAGGACACACACAGAAACACAATACAGATTAATTATATGTGAAGGTGGCTGTAGTGTGAAAATAATAGGTTGGATCCAATCCCAGCCTTTACAGTACAGCTGACAGCTGCTGATCTCTCACTCCAACTGAAGGAGGAACAGTGTGACTGTGTCCATTATGGTTAGGGACAGGAGTTTTTCCTCTATAGACAGTGACCATGTTCCTGTTCCTCTATAGACAGTGACCATGTTCCTGTTCCTCTATAGACAGTGACCATGTTCCTGTTCCTCTATAGACAGTGACCCTGTTCCTCTATAGACAGTGGGCTGATAAGGAGTTCACCCAGAGGTCAACACTCTTCCCTCTAGAGCAACATGTCCTCTCATCCTTTTCCTCGTTCTCTTGATATCTCTCGGTCCCTATCATCCCCTCTTTCTGCTCTCCCTTTATCCTCAGCCTTCCTGGCCTCTGTCTGTCTGTCTGTCTGTCTGTCTGTCTGTCTGTCTGCCTCTCTCTCTCTGTCTGTCTGCCTCTCTCTCTCTGTCTGTCTGCCTCTCTCTGTCTGCCTGCCTCTCTCTGTCTGCCTATCTGTCTGTCTGCTTCTCTCTGTCTGTCTGCCTCTCTCTGTCTCTCTCTCTGTCTCTCTTTCCTTTATAGGCTCTCCTCTCCATTTCTCTATCTCTTCATCACTGTGTTGTCATGTAGACTCCAGGAAACACTAAAACAGCACATAGCCACCAGGTCACAGTGAGGTGGTCCATACCTCACCACCCTCCCCCCTCCCAACCCCCCTCACCCCTCCCTCACCCCTCATACCTCTCTCTCCCCTCTCACTTTCCTCACCCCCGTCACTCTCTATCTGATGATAAACCAGAGGAGGAGTCCATGAAAACAGATCACAGCTATTGGCCTGACCTGTGTCTCTCCTTCCTTTCTTCTTCTCTCTCTCTCTCTCTCTCTCTCTCTCTCTCTCTCTCGCTCTCTCTCTCTCTCTCTCTCTCTCTTTCTCTCTCTCTCTTTCTCTCTCTCTTTCTCTCTCTCTCTTTAGCTCTCTCTCTCTTTCTCTCTCTCTCTCTCTTACTCTTTCTCCCTCCCCTCTGATTGAGCAACGGGGGGACAACTGTGTGTGACAGACACACACACACATTCTCTATTTGAGGGCAGAACTGCTACAGTTGAAGTCAGAAGTTTACAACCACTCCACACATTTCTTGTTAACAAACTATAGTTTTGGCAAGTCGGTTATGACATCTACTTTGTGCATGACACAAGTAATTTTTCCAACAATTGTTTACAGACAGATTATTTCACTTATAATTCACTGTATCACAATTCCAGTGGGTCAGAAGTTTACATACACTAAGTTGACTGTGCCTTTAAACAGCTTGGAAAATTCCAGAAAATGATGTCATGGCTTTAGAAGCTTCTGATAGGCTAATTGACATCATTTGAGTCAATTGGAGGTGTACCTGTGGATGTATTTCAAGGCCTACCTTCAAACTCAGTGCCTCTTTGCTTGACATCATGGGAAAATCAAAAGAAATCAGCCAAGACCTCAGAAAAACATTTGTAGACCTCCACAAGTCTGGTTCATCCTTGGGAGCTATGTCCAAACGCCTGAAGGTACCACGTTCATCTGTACAAACAATAGTGCACAAGTATAAACACCATGGGACCACGCAGGTGTCAAACTGCTCAGGAAGGAGACACGTACTGTCTCCTAGAGATGAACGTACTTTGGTGCGAAAAGTGCAAATCAATCCCAGAACAACAGCAAAGGACCTTGTGAAGATGCTGGAAAAACAGGTACAAAAGTATCTATATCCACAGTAAAACTAGTCCTATATCGACATAACCTGAAAGGCCGCTCAGCAAGGAAGAAGCCACTGCTCCAAAACCGCCATAAAAAAGCCAGACTACAGTTAGCAACTGCACATGGGGACAAAGATCGTACTTTTTGGAGAAATGTCCTCTGGTCTGATGAAACAAAAATAGAACTGTTTGGCCATAATGACCATCGTTATGTTTGGAGGGAAAAGGGGGTGCCTTGCAAGCCGAAGATCACCATCCCAACCGTGAAGCACGGGGGTGGCAGCATCATGCTGTGGGGGTGCTTTGCTGCAGGAGGGACTGGTGCATTTCACAAAATAGATGGCATCATGAAGAAGGAAAATGATGTGGATATATTGAAGCAACATCTCAAGACATCAGTCAGGAAGTTAAAGCTTGGTCGCAAATGGGACTTCCAAATGGACAATGACCCCAAGCATACTTCCAAAGTTGTGGCAAAATGGCTTAAGGACAACAAAGTCAAGGTATTGAAGTGGCCATCATAAAGCCCTGACCTCAATCCTATAGAACATTTGTGCGCAGAACTGAAAAGGCATGTGCGAGCAAGGAGGCCTACAAACCTGACTCAGTTACACCAGCTCTGTCAGGAGAAATGGGCCAAAATTCACCCAACATATTGTGGGAAGCTTGTGGAAGGCTACCCGAAACGTTTGACCCAAGTTAAACAATTTAAAGGCAATGCTACCAAATACTAATTGAGTGTATGTAAACTTCTGACCCACTGGGAATGTGATGAAATAAATAAAAGCTTAAATAAATCATTCTCTCTACTATTATTCTGACATTTCACATTCTTAAAATAAAGTGGTGATCCTAACTGACCTAAAACAGGGAATTTTTACTCTGATTAAATGTCAGGAATTGTGAAAAACTGAGTTTAAATGTATTTGGCTAAGGTGTATGTAAACTTCCGACTTCAACTGTATGTACAGAATCTCAGAGACACAGCAATTGCGCTAATTCAGACTGGCCTTACCAAACTATCCTCATTGTGATGACTAGTTTTGTTTAGGCCCATGACTATAGTTACTCATAATGTAATGTTAATGCATAGCCTCACAGATATGAATAGACTTTGTGTTGTGGTTATCCTATAATTACTTTTAACACCTAATGAGATTGTGTCTGATTTTGAAAACTCCTAACTGTTGACCTGTTGATGACCTCTTATCTGACCCTTTACCTGAAGGACCACGCCCCCAAGGTGAGACCCGGCGATGTCAGTTAAACTGGCCGTGCTGGTTACACTACTGTCACCATGAAAATAGCTTGTACTCATGACTTCAGCAATGTGCTACTGCTGAGGGCACATTCACTCTATGATGATTTGTTTGCCATAATGTCACTAGGGGTTGTAACATGTTCTGTACTGTCTTGTGCAGTTAGTGTCTTTTACAGAAAACGTTACAACCCTTTCTCCATAAAGTTTCACTTGGAGTAAAGTACGAGCACTTGCCATGGAAAGTGCAATATTGTCACAAGAATGTTGTTATCTCTTTGTTATTGTTGAACTCAACTATCACTCAAGCTTTTCCCAGAGGGTGTAAGGCTCTGGTTTAATAATGAATTAAACAAAGTCCCGTTCTGCGATAGGTCAGTCTTTTTATTCAGAGAGCGCTCTGGCGCTAAAAACACACAGGCTTTTTATATGCCTTCACACAAAGGAACTTTGCTCCGCCCACCTTTAGGCGGCCTGTGACTTTCCACAGTATAGAATGTTTAAGTTTGACAGTTTCTAGGTCTCCTTTCCCCTGGAATGTTTGTCTCCAGCAGTTTCTACCCCTCTTCTCTGTTAGTGGTTTTATTGTCTTATAACTCTAACACAGTTTACACAGTTAAACAGTATTGGGGTGGAATACTTTTAGTAATTACTCTAAACATACAAAATCTTCTATCAATTCACCCTTTGACTAAATTTTTTCACACTCAGGATAAATGTATTTACAAGCATGATTAACCTCAGAGATTAGTTCTATTAACTACTTTCCAATCATAGGTCTTCTTTTTGAGATTTTCCCTATGACCTTCACACGTCAGAACCAATAAAAGTTGTATCTAATTGCAGGTTATCAGGTCCTTGTTATCCACCAAGCCTGGAGGATCGTTTTTCACATTCCACTGGTCAGAGTCCGGAGTCCGTCCATATCTCACCATCTGTTGAGACCAACCCTCGGACACAGGGAATAAGACAACAACTACATAATACAAGCATACCCATACAAGCGATGGCAGCCCCCAAGATGGTGGCTGCTATGGTTATTCATTTACCAAACATTTAATCAAACCACCCTATCAAAGATGTATTAACTCCTGAGTTCTCAGCCCATTCTTCACTTAGAGCAGTCAATCCAGCAAGAGCTCTGGTGACCGTCCCATCCGGTGCGGTGTTGTTAGGGATAAATGTGCAACAATGGCCCCCCACCATTCTACAGACACCGCTCTTTTCTGCCAGCAACATATCTAGAGCCAACCTATTTTCCCAAGTCATGAGTGAGGTGGCGGATAATTGTTCAGAGATCCACTTTACTGCATCCCTAGTCTGGTTAATAAATCGTTGTTGGTTGTAATAGATATAATTAATCCAATCCACATTTTTGTTTATTGTCACCCACCAGAAGAACGTTGTGGTAAAGCCCTCCCCTATTTGATTCATCGTTTTGTATTCATCTGGAACACCCCTGGGGATGCCTATACCATCTATCCAAATTGGGCTATTTCCTTCCTGATTATCCCCCATCTGGACGTCCAGTCCCGCCCGGTCTCATATCCCCGTCCCCAAGTGTGTCTAAACACCTGAGCCCAGGAACAATCCGCAGAGGGAGCTGAACATAAATATAATGGGATTTTATAATCCCAAATTGCTTTCTTACCCGCACCGATAAAATCCCTAATCTTAATTTCGAATCTTGCCGTCCACCCTTCTCTGACTCCTATTTTGTAGGTCACTCGTCCTTGACGGTCGGTATGTCGGGTCGTTTTTTCTTTTACTTCTTAACAATGGTAAGGGCATAGCGTAGTTGGTGCGGGGTGGTGGTGGATCTTGACATATCAGGACCATTGCAGAGACTATGATGCAGCTCAGGGTTACCCATATTCCCAAAAACCGCCAACCCTCTCCTGCCCTTAGTCTTTCTGCTTGTTCTCAGTTTCTATCTCTGCCTGCTCTGGTCCTCCTAACTCAGGCATTCTGTATGGTCTTCCAAATACTTTCTCGAATGGGGACAGTCCATTTTTATCTGGGGTTATCCTTATAGTCATTAATACTATTGATAAACATTGTACCCAATTTCTACCTGTGCTCCTGTGTGTTTTCCTTAACCCCTCTCTAATCATACCATTCATATTAGTATTTTCTTTCTAGACTGTATCCCAAAAAATATATATATATTTAAGTATTTAGTCCTCTCCTCTGTCTAGTTAGCTTTAATCCTACCATCTACCATCATCCCCCCTGTTGACACATGGCTCTAAACAATCCCTTAGGTAATATTGGTCAAATATTCTTATTCCATATCCCTTCTTTTGAGACTGCCCCTTGCTTCTTTATCACTCCTTGCTTCTTTATCGCTCCTTTGTCTATTATGGCGGCTAAATTCGACTTTCATTCAGTTCAGAATCAATAGTAATACAATCAATCAATCCCTTACCTTGTAAAAACACTCATGTTTAGTTTAAACTCTGTTCAACCCCGGCTCTCCCGGGCTTGACCTGAAGACTGATTGTTGGTCCATACTTAAATCTTTCAAACATACACAAACCCCACCCCATCATGCTGTAATCAATCAAGAAGATAGCCAAGGAGAGACAAAGGTTTAGCCTGAACTCTGCTCAACCCTGGCCACTTATTCCACTTTGTTTGAGGAGAGAAGCAAAAGGCCACAGTCTGCTTTCAGTCACTGATAACGTAGGACAGCCATGGATTTAAGTAAGAGCAAGCAATTCGACCCTAGGTCAGATTCCCACTTCACCCACACACACAGTGAAATGACCCAATTAAGTTATTTGCCTAGCAACAAAGAATTCTAACTCTATGTTCGTGATTAACCCAGTTTTATCTCATAGTCCACTAAAGAATCTCCCTCATCACCTTGTTTCTGAGTCAAGACCAATGTCATATATCCCTCCCTACAGTCTACCGTTTGGGTAAAAGGCCTGTCATATCTAGGAAAAGCTAAGACTGTTTGGGAAGTTAGCAACTTTTTTATCTCTATAAATTGTTCCTACGCCTTAGAGTTCCAAATTATTTTATCATGGCCTGCCATTGCCTTCCCATAGATAAGATCACTTTATTTACCAGTATGCAGTGCATAAAGGGGTACCCAAGCTCTACAGTAGTTTATAATTCCCAAAAAGCTCATCATTTGTTTCTTGTTTAACGGTTTTGGTGCTTCAAGTATAGCAGTTTTCCTGGATGAGTTTAACATTCACCCCTCCTGAGTTATGGTATGTCCTAAGTAAATCACCTTGCTCTGCCAGAGCTGAAGTTTCCTTTTGCTAACTTTGTGCCCCTGTTCTGCCATAAAGGTTAACAATTGGAGTGTATCTTTCTTACATCCCTCTTGAGTGGGATTAGCCAATAGAATATCATCTACATAAATTAAAATCTGGCTTCCTTCCTGAGGTTCAAACTTTCCCAAATTCCTGGTTCTAGCCTGGCTCTCCCTCCCCGCTCACTACCATGTTATCCCGTACCACATATGCCTTCATACCCCTCTCAGTCGGTGTTTCAGCTACGTTCAACTGAGTCATAGCATCTCTTCCTAGCAGATTAACTGGACATAGGCTTTATATCAGTATGGGTATGCATACTTCTCCTGAATTTTCATGTTTTAAAGTCACAGGAGCTGATAATCGCTCTATAAATTGATGGCCTGAGGCCCAGCGTACCAGGATTTGTTCCCCATTAATCCTAATCCCTTCGGGCCTGTCGACTGCACAGATCGCTGTGCGACATGCCCCTGTGTCACACAAGAATGTCATATTTTTTCCCCAATACTGTTAAGGTGAGGTATGGTTTCTCTTCTTGCTGCGGCGCTAATTCAATTGTTGCCAATTCAAAAACCTCACACGTATCGTTCTGTATTTCGTCTCAGCATTTATTCCTTAACTCATCTTTTTTTGTCTATATCTGGACAGCTAGTCCCTATCCTAAATTCTTCTACCTAGATTTCTATTATTACTATCATCCTGGTCTCATTACTGAATCAATGACATAGGTAATAGCTGTTTCACATTAGATTGTGCCTTTTTCTGGTAATGTTATTACTGCAGCCTATGGCATTAATTTAGTTTCAAATACCAACTTGTTGTTTAACAAATCTAGAACCTACATAAAGTTGGTGCTATCCCATCAGCATAATATTTAAAACTACCTACACTCCACTGGTCAACGTAACGAAAACAAATTATCGTTCTAGAATTCATTAACTATTTGCATATGTCACTGGTGTTACGCAACCTATAGAATAAAGTATTAACAATTAGAATTTGTCAAAGAAATGTTCTCCATTAAACTATTCAGATTTCTGCTTCAAGTGTCTCTTAAAGCTTGATTCGTACTCGCTGGACTGTCTCTCTTTTACTCGCGAACTAGAACATGGCATTAGTAAAGTCTATTCATATCAACCAAACCATTCGTATTTCTAATGATTCTTTATTGCCACAAGTTAGTTTACCATAATCTAGTTCCAATCGGACCAACAACGTTAACTACCTAGACCCTGCCCCCTCAGTCATAAAATCCTCCCAGAATCCTATAGACTGGTCACTATTCCCTGAACTAACATCTCACACTATTCTATGACAAGCAGTGTTTTTACAAACCCCAAGATATCATTATATCAACCGCTTATTCTCAAAACTTCAGATTAACTCATTCCCATATTCACACAACTTTCATATCACATTCACACAACGCTATTTCCCAACACACAATCAATATTCGTACAACCTACAGGAATATTTTCTTCTATAATAGTGGCCAAATTTGGAATGTTAACCCTATCAACATTTGACATTTCACTATGGTCAATTTGACCATAATCCTACATTACTTCTACATTTCCCAAATATAATGACCACCTGAAAGCTTGACCGAAATACAATGTGTTGACGTCATATGCTCAACCCCGTACACGTGACCTTTTTCTCCAACAAGATTTCTCAAACGCCTCCTGATAACGACTCCGTTAGTAAATTAATATCCACATACTATTAATTATCCTCCTCCTAATGCAAGATTGGGCTTGCCCTCTCTCCACCAGCCTTCCTTCTTCTCCACTATCTGTACTACTATCTTCCCCTTGTTCTAGTCATGCTCCATCCTCCTCCTCCTCTGACTCCTGATTCCTATTTCTCCCGCTCTTTTTTTCTTTCCCCTTATCTGCCTTTTTCTTTGTTTCTGCAGTGTCGGGATTGATCCCCTCTCTTATTACAGTAAGTACAAGGTGCCTTACACTCTCTTGCAAAATGACCTCCCTTGTTACAGTTAAAGCACTTATTCCCTCCCCCATAGCCCTCACTATTTCCTTCCCTATCTCCTCTCTCTCCTGGGTTTCTACCCCTACCAGCTATTTCGCCTAGTGTGGCTATTAAATACTCCGCTCCCTTCTGTTCTTTTCTTGCTCGGTCCTGTCTATTATTCTCCCTACTTTCTCTAAGTTTTCTGAGTTCCCTTCCTAACACTTCCCCCTCTTTCTTATCTTTACTGGTCTCCCCCCCCCCGGCTTGGCCGTCATATGGCGGGGGAGGTGCGGGGACCTGTCCTACTCTTCTTCTACACACAACAACCTCATCATCTGGGTTCTCTTTCCAAGCCTGTTTTGCCAGGACTAGATATAACCTTTCTGCCCTCTGCTCTGGGGGAGGCACTGAGACCTCAATCTTCACTTCTCTTTCCCTCTGCATAACTTCCTTTTTCCTTCTCTGACCTTCCTCTCTCTTCCGAGCCTCAGAGAGCCACACCCTAGCAGTGTCTAGCCCCTCTACTCGCTGTTTCTTTAGATCAGTTCCACAGTTTACATGCATCTGTTTAATCATAGCCTCTAACTTGTCTACATCGAGATGCCCAATAAACCCATACTTCTTCCCCCAAATGGGTCCATAGTATATATATTTATTTTATCCTTTAACACCATATACCTCTCATCCCCGGTTAATTCCAGGACCTCCTTTGAGGATTTACCTCCCATGGCTGTCTTAGTATGTTCAGGATATACTATGCCTTTAGGAGACCTCCTGCTATTGTATAGTTTTGATATTTCTAGAAAGTCTCATACACAAAAGGGTTAGACTCCTGATGTGTCAATAGTAATGGGAAATATCTTCTATTTCCTCTGGATTACTACCGCCTGTATGTGGATTTCCATCCTGCTAGATTGATTAAATGTATATGTACATTAATTATCCAACAAGTTATTATCCTCCCTGGTATCTTTTAATAGTCCTTTTTCATACTATTTCACTACAGGGTAGTTTCTATTGGTAATGGCCTCTACTACCTTGAGTCTTTACGGACCCACACTCCCACTTTTTGATCATAGAATACTGGTGCATGGTTTTCTTTAGATAAACATTGAAAATGGTATACCGGATGACGATCCCTTTTTGGATTATCGACGGATTACTACCCTCACTACAGCAGATTTAAACTGTACATTTTTTCCTACTGCAGTTTCAAGATATCAATCCCCCAAAATTCATGAATAAAAATTACTGACCTTATCCTTGCAGCTGGGATTTCAATTTTGGTTCGATCTCGTCACCGTTTCTGTCGTCTACCAGTTTGCCACTGGCCTGAAATATACCCTCAATTTCAGAGGCCAGGATCATGGACCCGCCCGTGCACGGTTTCGGGGTTCCCTGGAACGACAGAAAACGGGTGTTGAGATCCGGCTCGAAGGACCAATTGTCACAATAATTTTGTTATCTCAATGGTTGAACTCAATTATCACTCAAGCTTTGAATAATTCCCAGAGGGTGTAAGGCTCTGGTTTAATAATGAATTAAACAAAGTCCCGTTCTGCGATAGGTCAGTCTTTTTATTCATGAGAGCTCTGGCGCTAAAAACACAGGCTTTTTATATGCCTTCACACAAAGGAACTTTGCTCCGCCCACCTTTAGGCGGCCTGTGACTTTCCACAGTATGGAATGTTTAAGTTTGACAGTTTCTAGGTCACCTTTCCCCTGGAATGTTTGTCTCCAGCAGTTTCTACCCCTATTCTCTGTTAGTGGTTTTATTGTCTTATAATTCTAATACAGTTTACACAGTTAAACAGTATTGGGGTGGAATACTTTTAGTCATTACTCTAAACATACAAATCTTCTATCAAATGACAAGCTTGACATTTAGGAATAATCTTAGTAGATTCTTAGACTTCTAGGAAAACTCATAGTACATTTTTGGTCTTTTTTTGGACTCTTATGGCCTAAACTCACCAAAGGCGAGCGTGCGAGGCATCTGTATGATTTATTTGAGAATGCATGGTTTTGAATTATAATGACCTAACCGAAGCCAGAAGGGCGGGTTGTCCGCTTTGATGCCTCACTTTTTTCAGAGCTCATTTGAATTGGAAGAGGTAGCTAAGGGTTAAGGCTTTACCATACATGGTACATTAGACCAATTCATCCACTAATGGAAACATAACATCGCTATCAGTAAAGATGATTGGAGATATGGACTATCCTGCTAGCATACAGCCTGTCCTGTCCTTTCCACCCGCCTCGCTCTGCTTGCTCCACCCTCCCGCCCGCTTCTGGTTAGTTTTCCACTTTAGTCGAATGTTTCCATATACAGTATGTGTGTATCACAGGAGGCTGCTGAGGAGAGGACGGCTCATAGTAAAACCATGTGTCCGATGTGTCGTATACCATTCCATTAATTCCATTCCAGCCATTACTATGAGCCCGTCCTCCCTAATTAAGGTGCCATCAGCCGCCTGTGGTGTGTGTGGTTTTCAGGACACAGTGCATACACTGTAACCTTTAGGGCTCATCAGAAATGTGATCCTCTTCTCCAGAAGATATTGGGTTAGCATTAATCCCCTAATGGGAATCATACAACTGAATACATCGATGACAACATACACACACATTAAGGATTCCCCTACTAGGTTACCAACAAAGCATCACCACACACACACACACAAACACACACACACACACACAGTCTTGTAAAACTAACCTTGTGGGGACACACAATTCAGTCCCATTCAAAATCCTATTTTTCCTTACCCCTAACCCTAAACCTAACCCTAACCTTAACTCTAACATTAACCCGAAAACCTAACCTTAACCCTAGCTCCTAACCCTAAAACTAACCCTAGCTCCTAAACCTAACACTAATTCTAACCTTAATCCTAAACCCCCTAGAAATAGCATTTGACCTTGTGGGGACTAACAAAATGTCCCCAGTTGGTCAAATTTTAGTTTGTTTACTATTCTTGTGGGGACTTCTGTTCCCCACAAGTATAGTTAAACATGTCCACACACACACACATTTATGATACACCAGATTTACTCACACTAAAACACACACACACAGTAACACACGCACATTCACTTCACACACACACACACACACACACACACACACACACACACACACACACACACACACACACACACACACAGGCTGATACAGTCCTGAGTAGTACTACTAGACAGAGAGTCAGTGATCCTTGGTAGTGAAGGGGTTAACAGTGGTCATGATCCAACTATCCCAGTAGTCGCTTAGTGAATAATTCAACAACAGCACCGATCTAATTTCATCAACACCAAACATACACACAAACACACACACACAGCCAGTGGTCACATTTGAGAAAAAACACACAAACATTGACACATGCTCGATCATAATCTTACTCACACACACCACATACTGTACAGACACACACTCAGGGCAGGCTGACGTTTATTGGGATGAGTCTTGTCCTTGAGGCAGGACTGAGGGCACACGCTCTCACACACACAGAGACTGTGATGAGTGTGATAGAAGGAGTCAGGCGCAGTAGGGTAATCACTGAATGCAGAGTTTATTCCGTCGTACACAAATAGCGCTGGATAGCGACAAACGAAACAGGCACAGGGGAAAATCTACCCTGGCAATACAAGGTAACGGTAGCTCCAACAATAACAGGCACAGGGGAAATATCTACCCTGACAATAACAAGGTACGAGTAGCTCCACCGAGCTACACTACTCTCACAAATAAACAATCACCCACAAGGACAAGGGGGGCAGAGGGAACACTTATACACGGACTAATGAGGGGATAAGAACCAGGTGTGTGTGATTGACAAGACAAGACAAATGGAATGATGAATAATGGCGCGGCAGTGGCTAGTAAGCCGGTGACGACGAACGCTGAAGCCTGCCCGAACAAGGAGGGGAGGCAGCCTCGGCGGAAGTCGTGACAGACACACACATCACACACATACACAGTGAGACAGACAGACAGACAGACAGACAGACAGACAGACAGACAGACAGACAGACAGACAGACAGCACAATTCCTGGGGTGGGTCAGTGTGGAAGGGCCAAAGGGACAGAAGACTGGGGAGGCTGGGTGGGTCAGTGTGGAAGGGCCAAAGGGACTGGAGGCTGGGTGGGTCAGTGTGGAAGGGCCAAAGGGACTGGAGACTGGGGAGGCTGGGTGGGTCAGTGTGGAAGGGCCAAAGGGACTGGAGACTGGGGAGGCAGGGTGGGTCAGTGTGGAGGGGCCAAATGGACTGGAGACTGGGGAGGCTGGGTGGGTCAGTGTGGAGGGGCTAAAGGGACTGGAGACGGGAGGGACTGGGGAGTGGAGGGAGTGGACGAGAGCATAGAAATATCATCTCAATAGTAATTATATTTCTATGGGTGAGAGACCGGACAGTATGTACTAGAAGCAGGCTCAGGAGTTTTTCCCCATTTGACCTCACCTGCCTAATGGACAAACTCCAGGCCCTAGTTCTATTCTAATACCAGGGCCTAGTTATATGCCAATTCCAGGGCCTAGTTATATCCTAATACCAGGGCCTTGAGTTCTATCCTAATACCAGGGCATTGAGTTCTATTCTAACACCAGGGCCTAGTTATTTTCTAATACCAGGGCCTAGTTCTATTCTAATACCAGGGCCTAGTTCTATTCTAATACCAGGACCTAGTTCTATTCTAATACCAGGGCCTAGTTCTATTCTAATACCAGGGCCTAGTTCTATTCTAATACCAGGGCCTAGTTCTATTCTAATACCAGGGCCTAGTTCTATTCTAATACCAGGGCCTAGTTATATCCTAATACCAGGGCCTTGAGTTCTATCCTAATACCAGGGCATTGAGTTCTATTCTAATACCAGGGCCTAGTTATTTTCTAATACCAGGGCCTAGTTCTATTCTAATACCAGGGCCTAGTTCTATTCTAATACCAGGGCCTAGTTCTATTCTAATACCAGGGCCTAGTTCTATTCTAATACCAGGGCTTAGTTCTATCCTAATACCAGGGCCTAGTTCTATTCTAATACCAGGGCCTAGTTCTATCCTAATACCAGGGCCTTGAGTTCTTCCTGGTCATGTCATGTAGTCAGGAAAAGCCCTACACCCAGCCTTTAACCAGGGCTCCTGGTCCTAACTATGTAGTATGGATGTCATGATGGTGGAAAACATTCTGTTTTAATTTCCCTTTAGGAATCACTATGATTTATGCCTGTTAGTTTCCAACAGCCGTGTTAAGAACAGAACAGAAACGTAGGCTAGAATTGGATCAGTCCAAGCCTTTTCTACAGTGATAGCGATGGATTAGTCCATTTCTCCCTCATAAATAGGGGTGTGAATGAAATCAGTCTGAATCATTCCATAGTACCGTACTCCAGACCAGGCCTGGATGACTTTCTCAGGGCATCCTGCCCGGAACACAGTTGGTTTAAGCAATTTTATGGAATTCTGTCCATGACATGGGCCATGTTTTGGTGTTGAGGGGAGAGAGAGAGAGAGAGAGAGAGAGAGAGAGAGAGAGAGAGAGAGAGAGAGAGAGAGAGAGAGAGAGAGAGAGAGAGGAGAGAGAGAGAGAGAGAGAGAGAGAGAGAGAGAGAGAGAGAGAGAGAGAGAGAGAGAGAGAGAGAGAGAGAGAGAGAGAGAGAGAGAGAGAGAGAGAGAGAGAGAGAGAGAGAGAGAGAGAGAGAGAGAGAGAGAGAGAGAGAGAGAGAACAGATTTTTCCTCCCCTATTAGATATCTACCTCTCAATGCTTCTAAAAGTGACATCCATACATCTGCGTACTCCTTCCATCCCACTCCCATCCTTCCTTCCATCCCACTCCCATCCCTCCTTCCTTCTCTCTCTATGCCCACTTGTTGTCCCTCCATGTGAGCCAACACCCTGGCAGGACTGGATGTATTGTCTGATGACAGGCAATGCATAATGCAGATATTGTCTGATTAGTACATTTACATTTTAGTCATTTAGCAGACGCTCTTATCCAGAGCGTTTAGGGTTAAGTGCCTTGCTCAAGGGCACATTGACAGATTTGTCACCTAGTTGGCTCTGGGATTAGAACCAGCGACCTTTCGGTTACTGGCACCTGCCGCCCCCATAGTACACACACATACACTGAAAGCATGTGGCAGGTACAGGTATGTGCTCTTCATTGGGTGTTTGAGCGATGGGGTCCTATATTGGGGTTAGCCCAGACCCCCTACACCCTCTTTACCACTCCCTAACAACTCATTATCACCCCACAGTGGAGGTGAGGTTACACCACGTCATTAATAACAATTACTATGACACGAGTGACACGTATTGTTGGTGAATGAACCTAGATGCTCAGTGTGACCTTTTACACAGATACAACATTTACTACGATTCCCATGGACAGTGTAGTCTACACTCTTAGAAAAAAAGGTGCTATCTAGAACCTAAAAGGGTTCTTCGGCTGTTTCCGTAGGAGAACCCTTTTACTTCCAGGTAGAACCCTTTTGGGTTTCATGTAGAACCCTTTCCACCGAGGGTTCTACATGAAACCCAAAAGGGTTCTACCTGGAACCAAAAATGCTTTACCTGGAACCAAAAAGGGTTCTCCTATGGGGACAGCCGAAGAACCTGTTTGAAACCCTTTTTTCCATATCACTTTCCTGATAATCAGTTGTTATGTGTGGTTGTGGTGTTGGGAAGAGTTACTCTTATACAAGGTGAAGGTCTTTGAGTTTGAGAATGTATTTCTATACTTAAAGTCCAAATCATTTAAATTCGGATTATAGAGTTAGTACACTCTAAAAAGAAAAGGTTCCTGGAAGATCTTTTAGGGGTTCTTCAAATTGAAACTGTGGGGGAACCTCTATAAGTTCTTCGAAGAACTCTTTAAAAGGCTTCTTCAAAGAACCCCCTTTAATGGTTCCTCGAATAACCTTTTGGGGTTCATTTTTTATTATTATTAATAATCAGCACAACAATAACAAAAATAACACAATATTTTAGTTGTCAGTGTTTATTATGATTTTAGTGGCAAAAAGCTATATATGAGGTAAATTCCCAGCAGAGCTCCTAGTTCAATCAGTATATCCTCTGGCGTGTTAATGTGTTGAAATCCTTCGTATCCATAGCCAGAATGATTTTGCAGTGCATGGTGATTGAACAGGTTTCCATTTATATTCATCAGCGTTGTAGGGAGGGTGAAGTCTGTGAATACAAAAATAATAATTATACAGATTATCAACAAAACGTGCGCACGACAGTATTCATACCTTGGTTTTTGTGGTAAATGTGAATGAAAAAACTGTTCACTTTTGACAACGGTTTTAATACACATACCTTGTCCATAATGTAGAGACCTCTGGGATCTTCATTGAAGAGGTCAGGGAGGAGGAAGATGGCTGCTGTGACCGAGTCCTAGAGAAACCATTTTCTGTTTTAGAAATAATTTTAAAGGGGAGAAAGTGCCAGACAACACAGCCATTTGCACAACTATGAAAAGATAGATGGTATCATCATAAATCAATATCAATTTAGATCATAGAAGGGAGAAATCTTACCTTAAATTGAGGAGATCTTAAAAATGTTAAGTTAAGTGCCTTTCTCAAATTCAAATCCACATTTATCAGGTGGGCAGTTAGGTTGCCAGAAGAACCCCCAAGAACTAAGGAGGTTCCTCGATGAACCCCATCTCCTATGGGGTTCTTGGAAGTACCTTTTGGGGCCATTTTTCAGTGCCAAGAACCCTAAGGTTCTTCAAAGAACTTTGAGGATCTTAGAAGAACCCTTGTTGAATCCCTAATTTTTTGAGTGTACAGAGAACCTGCTGAATGTTTTTTCCATTGATAGGCTAGCAGTGTTAAGGAGATGCAGGCCTACATATTAACATTCCTGTGGCGTAATAACTATTTTATTCCATTGACAATCATCTTACTGGAATAACATCATGATGATCCGTCACAGAGGATTTCCCTCTCTGCTCATATGGCCTTAGTACTTAGTATGGCCAAGTTAACAAACAGATCACCAACCATTTCGAATCCCACCGTACCTTCTCCGCTATGCAATCCGGTTTCCGAGCTGGTCATGGGTGCACTTCAGCCACGCTCAAGGTCCTAAACGATATTATAACCTCGATCGATAATAGACAGTACTGTGCAGCCGTCTTCATCGACCTGGCCAAGGCTTTCGAATCTGTCAACCACCGCATTCTTATTGGCAGACTAAATAGCCTTGGTTTCTCAAATGACTGCCTCGCCTGGTTCACCAACTACTTCTCAGATAGAGTTCAATGTGTCAAATCGGAGGGCCTGTTGTCTGGAACTATGGCAGTCTCTATGGGGGTGCCACAGGGTTCAATTCTTGGGCCGACTCTTTTCTCCGTGTATATCAATGATGTCGCTCTTGCTGCTGGTGATTCTCAGATCCACCTCTACGCAGACGACACCATTTTGTATACATCTGGCCCTTCATTGGACACTGTGTTAACAAACCTCCAAACGAGCTTCAATGCCATACAACACTCCTTCCGTAGCCTCCAACTGCTCTTAAACACTAGTAAAACTAAATGCATGCTCTTCAATCAAACGCTGCTGGCACCCGCCCACCCGACTAGAATCACTACTCTCGACGGGTCTGACCTAGAGTATGTGGACAACTACAAATACCTAGATGTCTGGTTAGACTGTAAATTCTCCTTCCAGACTCACATTAAGAATCTCCAATCCAAAGTTAAATCTAGAATCGGCTTCCTATTTCGCAACAAAGCCTCCTTCACTCATGCTGCCAAACATGCCCTCGTAAAACTGACCATCCTACCGATCCTTGACTTCGGCGATGTCATTTACAAAATAGCCTCCAACACTCTACTCAGCAAATTGGATGTAGTCTATCACAGTGCCATCCGTTTTGTCTCCAAAGCCCCATACACTACCCACCACTGTGACCTGTACGCTCTTGTTGGCTGGTCCTCACTACATGTTCGTCGTCAAACCCACTGGCTCCAGGCCATCTATAAATCACTGCTAGGCAAATCCCCGCCTTATCTTAGCTCATTGGTCACCATAGCAGCACCCACCCGTAGTCTGCGCTCCAGCAGGTATATCTCACTGGTCATCCCCAAAGCCAACACCTCCTTTGGCCGCCATTCCTTCCAGTTCTCTGCTGCCAATGACTGGAACAAATTGCAAAAATCTCTTAAGCTGGAGACTCTTATCTCCCTCACTAACTTTAAGCATCAGTTGTCAGAGCACCTTACCGATCACTGCAGTTGTACACAGCCCATCTGAAATTAGCCCACCCAACTACCTCATCCCTATATTGTTATTTATTTTGCTCTTTTGCACCCCAGTATCTCTATTTGCACATAATCTCTTGCACATCTAGCATTCCAGTGTTAATACTAATTGTAATTATTTTGCACTATAGCCTATTTATTGCCTTACCTCCATAACTTGCTACATTTGCACACACTGTATATATATTTTATGTTGTCTTTTTTGACTTTATGTTTTCTTACCCCATATGTAACTCTGTGTTTTTATCGCACTGCTTTGCTTTATCTTGGCCAGGTCGCAGTTGTAAATGAGAACTTGTTCTCAACTGGCTTACCTGGTTAAATAAAAAAATAAAATAAAATACAAAAAGTACATGTGCTGGTGTTGTACCTAATATGTGTGTATCTTCAATCTGTGCTGCATCGCTGACTCAAGTTGAACAGGATATACAGTAGATAGGTAGGTGTTGGGATAAAGCAGAAGACACATTTCCATTTCCCTGTGATAATGGACAACAAAGTAAACACTTCTTCTAGGAAAATACATTAGTGGTGTTTGGTTGGTTGAGAACACAAACAAGCAATAAAGACTATTGGAGGGATCCAAACTTCTTCCTTCTGCACTTACATCTGACAGGACTTCTATGAGTACTCAGTACTGTATATGACTAGACTGTAGATTACATTGTGTATCTTTCTCTCTGTTCACTACAGGAGGCTCTGGCCCATGTTAATGCCCATGCCCAGGCAGCGCGGCCACCAGTGGACCCATCAGAGCTGTTCCCCAGGCTGTGCCACCTGGAGCGGGCCGAGACGGGCTACGGCTTCAACCTGCACAGTGAGAAGTCCCGGCCGGGCCAGTACATCCGCTCCCTGGACCCTGGGTCTCCAGCCGACCATGCTGGGCTCAGACCACAGGACAGACTCATAGAGGTGAGGAGGATGGGTGGAGGAGGGGAGAGGTGAGGAGAGGGGAGATGGGTGGAGGAGGGAGAGGTGAGGAGGAGGGGTGGAGGAGGGGAGAGGTGAGGAGAGGGGAGATGGGTGGAGGAGGGGAGAGGTGAGGAGGATGGGTGGAGGAGGAAGGTGAGGAGAGGGGAGATGGGTGGAGGAGGGGAGAGGTGAGGAGGAGGGGTGGAGGAGGGAGAGGTGAGGAGAGGGGAGATGGGTGGAGGAGGGAGAGGTGAGGAGGAGGGGTGGAGGAGGGGAGAGGTGAGGAGAGGGGAGATGGGTGGAGGAGGGGAGAGGTGAGGAGAGGGGAGTGGGTGGAGGAGGGGAGAGGTGAGGAGAGGGGAGATGGGTGGAGGAGGGGAGTGAGGATGGGTGGAGGAGGGGAGAGGTGAGGAGGGGGAGATGGGTGGAGGAGGGAGAGGTGAGGAGGAGGGGTGGAGGAGGGGAGAGGTGAGGAGAGGGGAGATGGGTGGAGGAGGGGAGAGGTGAGGAGGAGGGGTGGAGGAGGGAGAGGTGAGGAGAGGGGAGATGGGTGGAGGAGGGGAGAGGTGAGGAGAGGGGAGATGGGTGGAGGAGGGGAGAGGTGAGGATGGGTGGAGGAGGGGAGAGGTGAGAAGAGGGGAGATGGGTGGAGGAGGGGAGAGGTGAGGAGGATGGGTGGAGGAGGGGAGAGGTGAGGAGAGGGGAGATGGGTGGAGGAGGGGAGAGGGGGATGGGTGTCGAAAGAGGGTAAGTGGTTAGAGACTGAAGGAAACGGGTGGGGGACTGTGGAGCTCCGTGAAGGGGTTTATTTTTCATGAAGGTGAGGAGGATAGGTTTGTGAGGAGGAGGTTGGGAGGAAGGGATAGTCCAGGAGGAGGTTGGGAGGAAGGGCTAGTCCAGGAGGAGGTTGGGAGGAAGGGCTAGTCCAGGAGGAGGTTGGGAGGAAGGGCTAGTCCAGGAGGAGGTTGGGAGGAAGGGCTAGTCCAGGAGGAGGTTGGGAGGAAGGGCTAGTCCAGGAGGAGGACAGAGGTGCAGGGGATTGGTGGGAGGGGGGGGAGTCTGATGTCTTAATAATCAGGGAACTACGGAACAGTAGAGGCTTGGTTTGTCAACTTTAGACAAGTGGTGAGAGAGAAGGAGACAGACTCCAATCAAATCGTTTACAATGGTCCTAATGAGACCCTAATGAGGTGGGCTTTGAGAAATGGGGTCGGGGATGGGGTGGTGGGACACCCTAATTAAGGGGGTTTATAGAAAATGTCAGAGAGAGAGGGAGTGGGGTGATTGAACATGTGTCTGAGATAAGGGATACAGAGTGAGACCCCAAGAGGCCTCTTACTCCCCTATGTGTGCATGCCTGTGAATGTTTGGGTTTGTGTTTATCAGTGTGTATGTGTGCATGCCTGTGAATGTTTGGGTTTGTGTTTATCAGTGTGTATGTGTGCATGCCTGTGAATGTTTGGGTTTGTGTTTATCAGTGTGTATGTGTGCATGCCTGTGAATGTTTGGGTTTGTGTTTATCAGTGTGTATGTGTGCATGCCTGTGAATGTTTGGGTTTGTGTTTATCAGTGTGTATGTGTGCATGCCTGTATGAGCCCATGTGTGTACACAGGTGTGACCTTGTGTGGCAGCGGTCTCAATGCTCATCCGTCATGCGTGTGCAGGGCCACATGTGCCTGGTTTAACCCCTCTGTAACGTTACCACTGCTATAACACGGCCTGGACCCCCGGCCTCATCTCTCACCTGTTTTAGTTGAGATGAAAGAGGTCAGGCTGATAGTGGGGAGAGGTTGTTCATCAGTCTGATGGCAGGACAGGAGAGAAACATACGAGGCCTGAATGTGTGGGAGAAAGAAGGGATGGAGGGATGGCAGAGGGTAAGAGATAGAGAGATAGAAGGAGACAGACAGGAGAAGCAGATGCAGACATGTGGAACATAGTCATACTGATCCTGCTCACCATACACCCTTTCAATCAGACCCCCAGACACATTCCCATGAGCCCTGACCCCAGAGCAGTACATCAGGGCCTAACAAGGCCACATAGGGCCAACACAGGGCCATACAGGGCCAAACAGGGTCAAATACAGGGTCAGACAGGGCCAAATAGGGCCAAATACAGGGTCAGACATGACATAATATACACTGCATCAAAAACACAGGGTCAAATGAAAGTCACACAGAGCCAAACAGAATCTAGCTTAGTTTAACTAAACCTAACCTGGCTCGTAGCATTACCATGACGTTACCATGACGTTACCATAGCATTGTGGTGAAAACACAAGGCTGGAAACAGTACTAAACAAAGTGTAATATGACAGGCAGAGCAGTTGGATACAGTAGACCCCAACAGGGTCAAAGAGACACACACACAATCACACATGCAAACACACACACACACACACGGCTATCCCAGTCCAGTCCTGCCCATACAGTATGAGTAACACAGACAGCTGCACACACTGGCACTAGAGGGAGAAGTTACTTTCAATGCTTTGATGTCCCTCTGTCTGTCCAACAACAGGAAACAGTGAGAGTGAACTGTAGCTATGGGAGCTAGCTTCCTGTGTCTGTTAGATGACAATAGCAGGCCAAGTGACTCCCTGTCCATGTCCTCTAAGGTCCATAAATAGGCTTTATCATGTTTATATAGATACTAAAGAGTCCCTGCCCTGAACCTGAATACACACATCAAGGGAGAGAGACAGAGAGACCCTGCCCTGAATCTGAATACACACATCCAGAGAGAGAGAGAGAGAGAGAGACCCTGCCCTGAACCTGAATAAACACACGCACTGGGAGAGAGAGACAGAGACAGATGACAACACAGGACAGTAAATACAATGGGCTCCATTGGGTTAATACAGGGTATAGTTCAATGCAGTACTGTAGGACATTCCACTGACTTCCCTCCCCACTGCCTAGATACTGTAAGCACTCAGAGACCAAATACTTCAGACAATACAATACAGTACTGTCTGTCTCTACTGTGCTCTTCAACCAATAACAATAGACTCTCATTCAACGTCTATGCATTACCTTCCGTACAATATGTCTGCAAAAGCAGCATTCAGCAACCATCTGTGACATTCCACCACATCATATTCAAAAAGGTCAAGATCAAGAACCTGTATTGGTGTCCTCTTCTGAACACAACACAGTTAAAAGCCTTGGCCTTCTCCCTTCCTGTATGAATGGGGCTCAACAGTATCAGCTGTGTTTTGACAGGGCCAAGTGAAAGGGATTTCTAATGAACACAGTCTGGGTGTACAGTTTCAGCTCAGAGTGGTTCATCTATTGTCATTGAAACCCTGTGTGTGTTATTTTAGATTAGCGCTAAGTGAAGTTACTCCCTACCCACTGATTCAGGGTGCCTATAATCAGTGGTGGAAAAAGTACCCAATTGTCATACTTGAGTAAAATTAAAGATACCTTGATAGAAAGTAACTCAAGTAAAAGTTAAAGTCACCCAGTAAAATACTACTTGAGTTAAAGTCAAAAAGTATTTGGCTTTAAATATACTTAAGTATCAAAAGTAAATGTAAATGCTAAAAGTAAAAGTATAAATCATTTCACATTCCTTATATTAAGCAAACCAGTTGGCACGAGTTTCTTGTTTTATTATTTTATGGATATCCAGGGGCACACTCCAACACTCAGACATAATTTACGAACAAAGCATTTGTGTTTAGTGAGTCCGCCAGATCAGAGGCAGTAGGGATGACCAGGGATGTTCTCTTGATAATGTCAGTAGCTGAGTGTAGATGCGGTGAGGAATCAAGCGCAGGAAACACGGACGTTCGTCAACAGACTTTAGTCACAAAATAACAGCAGCAAAACAGGCGAACAGCCAACCCAACCGGGAGGCAAAATACACAGTACGCACAAAACACACAGTGCGTAAAAAGGCGATAGCGCACACAGTGCGGACTCTCAGAACAAACAACAATCCTGAGAGTAAATATCACAGAGCAACAGCTTGACAAATAAACAATACCACATAACACCTGCCCCCACACACGAAACCTAAATAGGCAACCAAATCACACACTAACAAGGGACAGGTGTACAAACAGACAAAACCAAACAAACATGAAACATCGAACGGTGGCAGCTAGTACTCCGGGGACGACGACCGCCGAAGCCTGCCCGAACAAGGAGGAGGAGCAGCCTCGGCCGAAACCGTGACAGTACCCCCCCCTTGACGCGCGGCTCCAGCCGTGCGCCGATCCCGGCCTCGGGACGACCAGGACGACGCGGAGCAGGGCGCGTAGGATGACCCCGATGGAACTCGGTCAGCAGGGACAGGTCTAATATGTCCCTCCTCGGCACCCAGCACCGCTCCTCCGGGCCGTACCCCTCCCACTCCACGAGATATTGGAGACCCCCCATCCGGCGTCTCGAATCAAGGATGGACCTCACAGTGTACGCCGGAGCCCCCTCGATGTCCAACGGGGGCGGAGGAGTCTCTTCTATCTCATAGTCCTGGAGTGGACCAGCTACCACCGGCCTGAGGAGAGACACATGGAACGAGGGGTTAATATTCCTGTAATCAATAGGCAGTTCTAACCTGTAACACACCTCGTTCAACCTCCTCAGGACTTTGAATGGCCCCACAAACCGCCGACCCAGCTTCCGGCAGGGCAGGCGGAGGGGCAGGTTTCTGGTCGAGAGCCAGACTCGATCTCCAGGTGCGTATACAGGCCCCTCACTGCGGTGGAAATCGGCGCTCGTCTTATGCCGACGGATGGCCCGCTGCAGATTAACGTGGGCAGCGTTCCATGTCTCCTCCGAGCGCCGCACCCACTCATCCACCGCAGGGGCCTCGATCTGGCTCTCGTGCCAAGGTGCCAGAACCGGCTGGTACCCTAAAACACACTGGAAAGGGGTTAGTTGGGTGGAGGAGTGGCGGAGAGAGTTCTGCGCCATCTCGGCCCACGGAACGTATCTCGCCCACTCCTCCGGCCGGCCCTGGCAATAAGACCTCAGAAACCTACCCACATCCTGGTTGACACGTTCAACCTGCCCATTACTCTCCGGGTGGTAACCCGAGGTAAGGCTCACCGAAACCCCCAACCGTTCCATAAAGGCTCTCCACACTCTGGAGGTGAACTGGGGGCCTCGATCAGACACTATATCCTCGGGTACCCCGTAATGCCGGAAGACATGGGTAAACAGAGCCTCAGCGGTCTGTAGGGCAGTAGGGAGACCCGGCATGGGAAGGAGACGACAGGCCTTCGAGAACCGATCCACAACGACCAGGATGGTAGTATTCCCCTGTGAGGGGGGAAGGTCTGTAACAAAGTCCACCGAGAGGTGGGACCAGGGTCGTTGCCGGAACGGGCAGGGGTTGTAGCTTACCCCTGGGCAAATGTCTGGGCGCCTTACACTGGGCACACACCGAACAGGAGGAGACATAAACCCTCACATCCCTGGCTAACGTTGGCCACCAGTACTTAGTGCTAAGGCAGTGAACTGTCCGGCCGATACCTGGATGTCCAGAGGAGGGGGGACGTATGAGCCCAATAAATGAGGCGATCGCGTACCTCGAGCGGAACGTACGTCCGACCCACTGGACACTGTGGAGGACTTGGGTCGGTGCGTAACGCCCGCTCGATCTCTGCATCGACCTCCCATACCACCGGTGCCACCAGACAAGACTTTGGTAGTATGGGAGTGGGCTCAACGGACCTCTCCTCCGTGTCATACCGCCGAGACAGGGCATCTGCCTTCCCGTTCTGGGACCCAGGGATGTAAGTGATTTTAAACACAAACCGGGCTAGAAACATAGTCCAGCGGGCCTGGCGAGGATTCAGTCTCCTAGCTGCCCGGATGTATTCCAGGTTACGGTGGTCCGTCAAAATGAGGAAAGGGTGTTGAGCCCCCTCAAGCCAATGCCTCCACACCTTTAGGGCCTGTACCACGGCTAACAGCTCCCTGTCCCCTACGTCATAATTCCGCTCCGCCGGACTGAGTTTCTTAGAATAAAAAGCACAGGGGCGGAGCTTAGGTGGTGTGCCAGACCGTTGTGAGAGGACGGCCCCAATACCGGCCTCAGACGCGTCTACCTCTACCTGGAATGGTAAAGCGGGATCTGGATGCGCCAACACCGGCGCCGAGGTAAATAGGTCCTTCAGTCTCCCAAAAGCCCTGTCCGCCTCAGCTGACCACCGCAAGCGCACCGGACCCCCCTTCAACAGAGACGTTATGGGAGCTGCCACCTGACCAAAACCCCGGATAAACCTCCGGTAATAATTCGCAAAACCCAAGAACTGTTGCACCTCTTTCACAGTGGTTGGGGTTTGCCAATTACGCACAGCTGACACCCGGTCAACCTCCATCTCCACCCCTGACGCAGACAACTGATAACCCAAAAAGGAGACCGACTTCTGAAAGAACAGACATTTCTCTGCCTTGACATATAGGTCATGCTCCAACAGCCTCCTCAACACTCGGCGTACCAGGGCTACATGCTCTGCTCGGGTAGAACTGTACACCAGAATATCGTCGATGTACACGACTACTCCCTGCCCCTGCATGTCCCGGAAAATCTCATCGACGAAGGATTGGAAGACTGAGGGAGCATTCATTAACCCATATGGCATGACGAGATACTCGTAATGACCGGAGGTCGTGCTAAACGCTGTCTTCCATTCATCGCCCTCTCTAATGCGCACCAAGTTATATGCGCTCCTGAGATCCAATCTTGTGAAGAACTGAGCACCGTGTAATGATTCCGTCATCGTCGCAATCAGAGGAAGTGGATAGCTGTACTTCACCGTAATCTGATTGAGACCGCGGTAATCAATACACGGGCGCAGACCTCCATTCTTTTTCTTCACAAAAAAGAAGCTCGAGTAAGCGGGTGAAGTGGAGGCCCGTATGTATCCCTGTCTCAGAGACTCGGCGATGTAAGTTTCCATCGCCTTCCTCTCTTCTTGAGACAAGGGATACACATGGCTCCGCGGGAGGGCTGCTCCTACCTGGAGATCTATCGCACAATCCCCCTGTCTATGAGGCGGCAGCTGCGCCGCCCTAGTCTTACTAAACACTAGTGTCAAATCCTCATACTCGGGGGGAATGTGCAGTGCAGGCATTAGATTCGGACTTTCCACCAAGGTCGCCCCTATGGAAACCCCCAGACACAGCCCCTCACACTGAGCAGACCACCCTTTAAGAGCCTTCTCTCGCCACGAAATAGTAGGATCATGGGTAATCAACCAGGGAAGCCCCAGCACCACCGGATAAGCAGGAGAGTCAATCAGATAGAGCTGAATCTTCTCCTCATGACACCCCCTGCGTCTCCATCTTAAGGGGCGCTGTGACCTCCCTAATCAACCCAGATCCTAACGGACGGCTATCTAGGGCATGTACAGGGAAAGGCTTATCAACGGGAAGGAGGGGAATCCCTAATTCTACACAGAACTGGCGATCTACAAAGTTCCCAGCTGCGCCTGAATCGACTAGCGCCTTATGCTGGGAACGAGGTGCTACCTGTGGAAAACAAACAGGCAAGGTTATGTGAACGACAGAAAGCTCTGGGTAAGTAGGGCGCCTACTCACCTGGGAGGACTCCCCAATGCGTGGCCTGCCTTCACCTCCACCGGGGACCTTCCCCAACACCTAGCCGCGGTGTGCCCTCCACGGCCACAGTTGGTGCAGGGGACGGCCCCCCTCGGGTTCCTACTCCTCCTTTCTCTAGCGCCAGCACCTCCGAGCTCCATAGGGCTCGGCTCGGAGGTGCTGGAGGGTGAAATGGGCGACCCCCATCCGGGACGCCCACGGGTGGCGAGCAGGGTGTCCAACCGAATGGCCATGTCGACTAGTTGGTCAAACGTCAACATGGTATCCCTGCACGCCAACTCTCTTTGGACGTCCTCCCGGAGGCTACAACGGAAGTGGTCTATGAGGGCCCGCTCATTCCACCCTGCATCTGCCGCTAGAGTCCGGAACTCCAAGGCAAAATCCTGTGCGCTCCTCATCCCCTGTCGGAGGAAGAACAGACGCTCCCCCGCCGCCTTCCCTTCTGGTGGATGGTCGAACACGGCCCGGAAGCGGCGGGAGAACTCCGCATAAGTGATGGTCGCGGCGTCCATTCTCCTCCATTCGGCGTTGGCCCACTCCAACGCCTTGCCGGTGAGACAGGAGATGAGGGCGGAGACGCTCGTGTCCCGAGGGCGCCGGGTGTACGGTGGCGAGGTAGAGCTCCACCTGTAGCAGGAACCCTTGACACCCGGCAGCGGAGCCGTCGTACGCCCTCGGGAGCGAGAGCCGAATCCCACTGGGTTCCGGAATGTGGACAGGAGGACTGACCGATGGGGATGGTCCGGTAGGTGGGGGCGTGGGTACCCCGCTGCTTTCCCATCGGTGGAGAGTGTTCATCACCCGATCCAAGGCGTGCCCGATCTGGTTAATCCGGTCCTCCTGTCCACGAAGACGGTCCTCCATGACCTCTGTCGGCGCGGGTGCTCCTGCTGACTCCATGGTGTGATGTGGTATTCTGTCAGTAGCTGAGTGTAGATGCGGTGAGGAATCAAGCGCAGGAAACACGGGCGTTCGTCAACAGACTTTAGTCACAAAATAACAGCAGCAAAACAGGCGAACAGCCAACCCAACCGGGAGGCAAAATACACAGTACGCACAAAACACACAGTGCGTAAAAAGGCGATAGCACACACAGTGCGGACTCTCGGAACAAACAACAATCCTGAGAGTAAATATCATAGAGCAACAGCTTGACAAATAAACAATACCACATAACACCTGCCCCCACACACGAAACCTAAATAGGCAACCAAATCACACACTAACAAGGGACAGGTGTACAAACAGACAAAACCAAACAAACATGAAACATCGAACGGTGGCAGCTAGTACTCCGGGGACGACGACCGCCGAAGCCTGCCCGAACAAGGAGGAGGAGCAGCCTCGGCCGAAACCGTGACAGATAAGTGCGTGAATTGGACCATTTTCCTGTCCTGCTAAGCATTCAAAATGTACTTTTGGGTGTCAGGGTAAATGTATTAAGTAAAAAGTACATCATTTTCTTTAAAGTAAAAGTTGTCAAAAATATAAATAGTAAAGTAAAGTACAGATACCCCAAAAAACTACTTAAGTAGTACTTTAAAGTATTTGTACTTAAGTACACTATATATACAAAAGTATGTGGACACCTCTTCAAATTAGTGGATTCGGCTATTTTAGCCACACCCATTGCTGACAGGTGTATAAAATCGAGCACACAGCCATGTAATCTCCCTAGACAAACATTGGCTTTAAAAGTCTAGGGTGGATGCAAAAGAGACCCGTAACATAACTCATGCGAATTAGAATATTGACAAGGAACAGTGAGAACAACATACACCGACAACCATATGCTACCGTCAAACACAAAATGTTTATTATAAACACACGGTAAACGATTTGGGGAAAAGGGGCTGAGCTGGACCCAAGGAATGAAACAATAAAGTCAAAAACCCCTAAACTGATCTTGCCTGCCTCTAGAACCGCTAAGCTACTGCTAACCATACAAAAATACAGTGGGTGGTCCGCTCAGGTCTAACTAGTGTGCCTGTATCCGTAACACCCCCAATGCATAGTGCCAACTGTAAAGTTAGGTGGAGGAGGAATAATGGTCTGGTGCTGTTTTTCATGGTTCGGGCTAGGCCCCTTAGTTCCAGTGAAGGGAAATCTTAACGCTACAGCATACAATGACATTCTAGACGATTCTGTGCTTCCAACTTTGTGGCAACCGTTTGGGGAAGGACCTTTCCTGTTTCAGCATGACAATGCCCCCGTGCACAAAGCAAGGTCCATACAGAAATGGTTTGTCGAGATCAGTGTGGAAGAACTTGACTGGCCTGTACAGAGCCCTGACCTCAACCCCATCAAACACCTTCGGCATGAATTGGAGCGCCGACTGCGAGCCAGGCCTAATCGCCCAACATCAGTGCCCAACCTCACTAATGCTCTTGTGGCTGAATGGAAGCAAGTCCCCGCAGCAATGTTCTAACATCTAGTGGAAAGCCTTCCCAGAAGAGTGGAGGCTGTTATAGCAGCAAAGGGGGGACCAACTCCATATTAATGCCCATGATTTTGGAATGAGATGTTCGATGAGCAGGTTTCCACATACATTTGTTCATGTAGTATACTTTACACCACTGCCTATAATCATTTAGGTTAGGATCGGGGGTAGGCTGATCTGATCCTAGATCTGTGGTTAAGGGTTAAGGACTACTTTTACCTTATGCAGTTAGAGCAGTTTCCCCTATACAGTCAGTGTCAGTAAACTGTAGTCAGTGAAGCCCTGTTTCACTCAGTCATTGGTTTTAATGCTGTGTATGTTAGTTATAGCTGGATTAATGCTAAGTGGCTAGGTCACTGTATCTGCAGAAACTGCAGGCAGAGCCCCTGGGGTTTGGCCTAGGTATCCCCAGGCAGGTGTGTGGGCTCAGTGGTTGACTAGAGGTTGATTATGTTTGTGTTATTCTCTGTGGCTAATGGAGGTTGTCTCTGACTAAGCAACCGTGTGGCACAGTGCACTGCTTGGTCCGTCTGTCAGCAGCTCGTTAGCGAGGTGAAGACCCATGACAGACCTCTCTCTCGCTTCAATGAGGATGGCGAGGACGAGACTCTCCTCCCGCGCTCATCTTTCTCTTGTTCCTTTCATAGCTTCTCATACTACATCAGTTCATCCATCCAGCCCTCTCTCTCTCTCTCTCTAGAATATCATCAGTTCATCCATTCAGCTCTCTCCACTTCCCAGGTGTGGCTTCAGCTCCTGATAAAACAACCACACACAATCCTAATCTCCTGGGTTGTGTTCATTCAGGCATGCAACATTTCAAAATGTTTTGCAACAGGAAACAACATTTACTGTTTCTTATTAGTCCCCTGTAGCGCAGTTGGTAGAGCATGGAGCTTGCAACGCCAGGGGTGTGGGTTCGATTCCCACGGGGGGCCAGTATGAAAATGTATGCACTCACTAACTGTAAGTTGCTCTGGATAAGAGTGTCTGCTAAATGACAAAAAATGTAAAAATTTGACTAAACCAGGTAGCATCTCCCTGTTCAAGTTGTATTTTTTGTGCCTAATGAACACAACCCTGACCTGTCTTAGCCCCATTAAGCCAGGAACTCAGTGTACTGTCCCTGACACCTTGGCTAGGACACCTGGGTACAGTACAGTACAGCCGGGTAGTGGACGCTTACACACACACACACACACACACACACACACACACACACACACACACACACACACACACACACACACAAAACATCAAAGGTAAACCATTGGAAACATTCCAGGGTCTACGATCTAAGCTAATACTGACGATTATGATAGTACCTTGAAAACGACTGCTCTGTAAAGCATTCAAACAGCACTATATTCCAATGAAAAACAGGTTTGGCCCACTAGCACTACAGTGACTTTTATTGTGTGGGAGTCGTCTAATGAACAAGGGCCCTATTAATTAGCTTGAGTGGGCTGTATTGTTGTGTTGGATTGTGAAGACTTGCTGCTGCTATGAAACATGACAACACCTGCTCCCCTAGCCCAACACAAAGGGGACTTGTTCCTCCTCATAAACTAGGGCTGGTATGATGACAGGATTCTCTACCAATTAGTGTGTGACGACTCCACTGAGCCTTATGTTCTGACACCTACTCTAATGGAGAGAGAGAGAGAGAGAGAGAGAGAGAGGGAGAGAGAGAGGGGAGATGGAGAGAAAGAATAGATGGAGATATTTTT